>NW_027513475.1:0-187259 GCF_048772815.1 Callospermophilus lateralis
AACCTGACTTAAAAACCTAAAATATCTTCTTTTAGAAGTCACTTTATTATAATCTCTTACAGTTTCTGTGGAATTCAAAGGTAATTTCCAATATCAATAGTGAATTAATGATTAATGCAAAATTCAATTATTTTGCAAAGCTGATTTATAGTTTATTGAATAATATAGGTATGAATAATTACAATTTCTCTTGACGTTTGTATCATTTTGTAGATTTTACTTTTAGGGATTTCATTTAACTTGCCATGATACTAGTGATGACTTATAATATAACTGCTAAAAGCATTAGTCAGTCATTGGTATGTTTTCAATTATTGGACATGAATAATTAATTTCTTCAATTCTCATTTTAATATTTTTCATTATTCGGCCTGCAGAACTACCCCTGCTACACATAGACAGACTCAGAGTCATTTCTATCATGTTTATCTCCTTTAATTTTATTATGTGGTGTTAAGGAAAACTAGATGGCAACTCATATCATTTGAGACCTATAATAGGCTGATAACGGGACTAGATATCTCAGGTAAATGACTCACGTAATTCCTCAATACACTGTATGGTTGTCATCACCAGTCATATTTATAAAGACCTGAAAACTAAATTCAAAGGAGGAGAAATTACTCACTCAGGTTTCCAATTAGAAAATTGAAGAGACAGGAATTAAGTTCAGACTATGTCTTTCCACCCTACCACTTATCTTCTTTTCCATTGCACTATTAAAGACATCAACCAATGGATGTGCATGAACTTAGCAATGTATATTATGGTGGCATGTTTATATGTTTTATTAGCATTAAAATAAGTTAACAGTTATTGCCATATTACTCAGATATATGTTGCACAGTCTTAATGGTTATTTCAAAATTAATAAGATATGCAGAGAATTTTGGTAGTTGTTATTGCCATTTTAAGAAGATGTATGAAGAACTTTATAGGCTACACTAATAATAAATATGCTAATGGAAAACACTGTCATGATGCATATTCTAAGAGCAGCCTTGCTTAAATGGTTATGAATTAGAGAAGTAATTTTAATGGAAAGCTTTAATATCTATTAAACTTAAAATGATCCAGTGAAGATATGCTTGAATGGGTCTCCCTGTCTTTAGACTCTTGGATTCAGTCCATCCAGTAGCATATGCTTCTTCCTAAAATATAACTTTGCTTGTGTTATATTGTCAATTTTCCAAGTTTCATTAATGCAGCATTGACAGGAGAATAATCTATTTCTATAACCTGTTAAAATAAGCCACTCAAAACCTGACTCCTATCTAAAGTTCTATTTTCTTATCCATACAATTTGCCTCCTTGAATACACATTATTTCTTCTGGATAGTTATATAAAAAGTGCTTCAGTCTGCCTTTAACTATTCTAATTATAGAAAAATTACCCCTCTCTTCCTATGTTTGCTCACCGACAAACTTATGTTAGATATATTTATGAGAATTACTCTCTAAGTAGTATTTTTAGTACACATTTCAAGTGTGTGTTGCTGATACATGGGAATACAATGGTATTCTTATATATAGCTCTTTGGTTACAATATATAGTTTGCATATTACACCCAACTTGCTGATAATATATGCTGTGAACAGGTAAGCTATGGTTAGGACTAAGTATTCTATTACTTATTCTTTCCATTTCCTTCCTTGTTAACTCCAGTACCCAATTAAACATACTGATTCAGTATATTCCTTTAATGTATTTCCTTCTCTCTGTAGTATAATATGCATCACAGTTTTAGGTGTTTCTACTTTTCGGCTTGTTAAATCTGTTGATTAAAATCCAATAAGTTTCTAAGTTATAAAATTAATACTAATGCAGATATCAAACTTAAATAATTTAAAATGATATTTTTCTTCTTTGGTTTCTTATATTTTGGCTGTTTTATATATTTAAGGCATTTTTTAAGTATTTAAGTCAAGGTAACTTAGTTCAGTCTATCTAATGTTACTATAATCTATTGTTTGAGGGGTTCTAAGTATGAATATGCATTTACTAATAATCACTCATTGCACATTTTCTTTCTTCCCTTTCATCTAGATAGTAATCCTTTGTTAGTATAAAATTTATAGCAAGTAATTTTTCCCAATACCTATTTTTATCATTATACATGTTCTTTGTTCTGGAATACTATTTCTAATATTGACAATATTTGGGGGCATTGTTTGTAAAATCTTTCTCAGTTATAACAACATGCAGTACTAACTTATTATAATACTTTTTGTTTTTCATGATCCATCTTTAATTTCTTTGAACTTTTTGTATCATGAAAGTTGATATAAATTTATTGTTAATATTCAGTGTCCATTCCTTAAGCTCTTAAGTACTTTTACTTAAGTTTTCTCCCCCTTCAGATGGTAGTCTATTAAAAACAGCATGGCATTTCTAAAGATGGCAGGAGTTTATGAAGTGTGAGCTTACTCAAAATTTTAGAAATAATATAAAAAATATTATCTCCCTTTTACTATGTGATGTTCAACTTTATGCTTCCATATGATGTAGTATGATTTGGCATAAATGTACTCCAAGTAGCCATGTGTTGTCTTAAGAAGCAGAAAATATGGAAATTCAAGAAGCTATTTGCAATATTTTGAACAAATCTGTGAGTTGAATAAATTTTGAAATTATTAAAAATAAAGTGAGAAAAGTTCTTTCTCTCACGGGATTTATCATTACTGAACATCTGGCATTTGGAATACAGATATCAAAATAAAATCCATGAAATTTTACTATATTATTCACAATGTAAAATTGATCTTCTTTAGCAGAGTTTTAAATGAGTCATTCTTGTTTAACTTCCAAAATACACATTTGTATGACCTGAATATTTACTGTATATTAAAATATACTAATAAAACAATGTATTGTATATTTTTAAATAAAATAAGATTTTTATGCTCTAAGAAAATCATTGGAAAAACATTCAAAATTATGTCATATCCCCAGTAGGTGAATATACTAACTGAAATAGCTCCACCAGATTATTCATTTGGTAAACATGTTTTCATCTTTCTTAATGAAGCACATGTTTGGCTGTCATTAAACTGTGGCTCTTGAAAAACAAAATGTATAATTAGTGGTCATCAAGTAGGTATGGTTATTCTGTGCACATGACAGTCTTCTTCTTGTCCCCCTGCAGGAAAAATCTTGACTAATAGCATAAAGACAAACAATCTTACATTTTGAAGGCCAGAAAAGATGTGTCCAATCATAACTTAGACCGATTTTCTTCAAAGTTCTTAATTATAGGTCACATAGGTGGCAAGACAGATGGTAGAAGGGTAAAGTGGATAACAAGACACAAATACAGGTTGCTGAGATGCTGAGGAAATATTTTTCTGAGATAATGTCAGTCTTAGCTTTTTATGACTTTGGGTTTCCCGGTGTAGGCTCATGGGCAGGACTGGTGCTGACCTTAAATCATTGAAGAATTGATCATTTGACTCCATTGACACAATCAATCAATTTTAATTATTGTCACCTTAAAAGATCATGCTAAAGTATATTAAATTATACTTGGGAAACCGAAGAATATTCCTGAATGACATTAAAAATTTATTTAGAAACAGGAAAAGGCATGCACAGTAAGCATAATAATGATTATACCATAGTATCTTTGAGTGATAAATTTGCATTAGCCAAGAAAGTTTCAAATACATCAACATATACCAACATATTTTAAAAATTCATACAGAAAAATGTCATGATCCCTTTTTTTTATTTTTGAAAATTCACAACAAATTTATTAAACCAATTAAGCATCGACAGAAACAATAGTATTTAAAAATAATGCAGAAATAGCATTTGAAAAAATTTAAATGTTTTTCATTATTAAAAGTCATAGAAAACTAGAAATATAGAAAAAAAATTATAATATATTAAAAACATCTGTAGCTACACCAACTTAAATAAAATTATAATCTAATCTTAGGAACAAGTCAGGAAAGCATATTTTTATCATTTCTAATCAGCATGGCTTTGGATATCATTAGCCTTTGCAAAATAAAAAGATAAATAAGAAATTAAAGGCCATAAAATTAGAAATAAAAATGAAAACTTTTTTATTTTCAATTAATATTTTTGGAAAAATTCTGTAGAAACATACAATGTAATGAAAAGAACCTAAATTTAGCAGAATGAGAGGAACACATACCAACTTATAAATTAATTATACTTTGTTTTTTAAAGTAGGTATATATGACAGCAGAATGCATTTTGATTCATTGTACACAATTATAGCACAACTTTTCATTTTTCCGATTGTACTTGATGTAGCATTGCACCAAGTGTGCAGTTATACATGTATCTAGGGTAATAATGACTATCTTATTTCACTATCTTTCCTGCCCTCTTTCCCCCTTCCTCCATCTCCTCTGGTAAAAAACTTGTAGATTCTGGGATGTTCAATTAACCTTGGATGGGTGGAATAAAACTCTCCTGTGAACAGGCTACTGTTAACTTTAAAATGTTACAAGCGGGTGAAAAGCTTCCTGGGCCATGTGTCGTAGCACATGCCTGTCATCCCACCTACCTGGGAGGATAGTCAGGGGGACAGAAAGTTGAAGCGTAACCTGAGCAACTTAGCAAGGCCTTGTCTCAAATTAAAATTAAAAATAATAATAATAAAATAAAATAAGGTAGGGTCTGGGTATGTAAACCAGCAGTAGAGTACCACCAGGTTCCGTCTCCAGTACTGCAAAAATAATAAAATAAAATAAAAACATCCTGGAAGGACACTATCAGTGACAAGAGCAGAAAAGCACCAAAGCACTGTTAGAATTATTGAAGGAAAAAAAAATGTTCTACATGTTGCATAAATGCCACATATTTGTTACTTGCTACAGTGCAACAGAATTATGTAGAATAACCACAGAATATTCTGAGAACTAATTGTTCTCTGGAAAAATTTGGGAGATGTGTAATTCTTTCAAATTCCACTTGACTAGCATTCAGTGCCATAGCACAACAGTAATTTATATAAATTTTTAAAATAGATGGTGTTTTGTGTTATAGAAATTAGAATCCAGATTTTTGACATGTACTCTGTGTCTCTGCCTTTAACAATAAGAAAATGCTAGAAACACCTAAGGGTTATTTGTATATTATATTAATTAATTGCAATTTGACATGGAGTTTTAAGCAAATTAAATGTGCCAAATAAATTCCTTTAAAATAAAAAAAAACTCAATTTCTGTCCTAAAAAACCATTTATTGCTTTTAGAACATATCATGGCATTTGTGTCTTCATTACTGTGTGATAACTTACTAAAAAGAGCAAAGGATAATAAAAGAAGAGATTTTTTCTTTTATTTACTTAAGAATATTGCCTACTTCTAACAGTAGATTTCTAACATTTTCTATGCAAAATATTTAATGGACTTAGCAAAATTAACTAAAGAAAAACAATGTCATCTTGGAAAACATTGTGTAGTTGATCACTAAAGTACATCAGTCCTATTAACTTTTTCATATTCAAATGAAAGAAAATGCAAATTTCACTGGTCACATAAAGTTGAGTTAATTTGGAGCAATATCTGAAAATTATTATTTTGGAAAAGTCCAAGAAAATTATATAGATTCATGTAGTTTTAAATTTACATATTAAATTTTCTGCTTTACTTTGTTATATTTTATATGACAGCAAAATATGTTTTGAAATATTATACATACCTAGAATAAGTATAACTTGTTCCAACTAGGATCCAATTTTTGTGGTTGTTCATGATGTAGATTTACATTGCTCGTGTATTTATGCATGAGGATAGGAAAGATATGTCTGATTCATTCTACTGTCTTTCCTATTCTCATGCTCTCTCCCTTCCCTTCATTCCTCTTTGTTTAGTTTAATGAACTTCCAAACTTCCCGTCCCTTGTTGTGGGTTAACATTGAGTCAGAGATAACATTCTGCCTTTGGTTTTTTGGTACTAGCTTATTTCACTTAGCATGATATTCTTCAGTTTCATCCATTTACTGGCAAATGCAATAATTTCACTCTTGTTTATGGCTGGGTCATATTACATTGGTATATATCTCACATTTTCTTTATCCATTCATCTGTTGTAGGACACTTAGGTTGGTTCCAAAAGTTGGCTATTGGGAATTGAGCTGCTATAAACGTTAAAGTGGCTGTGAAGTATGCTAATATTAAGTCTATTTGGTATAAACTGAAGAGTAGAATAATAGTGTCAAATGATGGTTCCATTGTAACTTTGTTTAAGAAATCTCCATACTGCTTTCTAGGGTGATTGCACCATTTGCGGTCCCAGCAGCAATCTATAAGTGAAACTCTTTCCTCATATCCTCTCCAATGTTTATTGTTAATTGTATTCTTGATAATTGTCATTGTGAGTGGGGTGAGATTGCATATTAATGTAGTTTTGATTTGCCTTTCTCCAATTGTTAGAGATGTTGTACTTATTTTTGTATATTTTTTGACCATTTGTTTTTCTTCTGTTAAGTGTCTGTTCAGTTACTTAGTACATTTATGGATTGGGTTATTTGGGTTTTTGTGTGTGTGGTTATAAGGTTTTTGATATTTTCATATATCCTGGAGATTAATGCTCTGTCTGAAGTGTTGTTGGTAAAGATCATCTCCCATTCTGTAGGCTCTCTGTTCACATTCTTCATTGTTTCCTTTTCTGTGAAGAATACCATTATCTTATAGTAGACAAAAGTTCCATAAACATGTTTTGGAGAAAAGATAGCATCTTCAACAAATGGTGCTGAGAAAACTGGAAATCCATATGTAGCAAAATGAAATGACTCCCCTATCTCTCACCCTGCAAAACTTAAATAAAAGTGGATCAAGGACTTATATATTAGACCAGAGACTCTGGGCCTAACTAGAAGAAACAGTAGGCCCAAATCTCCAAGATGTCAGCTTAGGAATCAACTTCCTCAATAAGACTCTTAAAGCACAAGAGATAAAATCAAGAGTCAATACATGGGATGTTATCAAACTAAAAATATTCTTCATAGCAAAGTTTCTTTTTTAATACATTATAAAATTTCTAACAAATTAAAAGTATCAACTAATATAAACACAAGACAATAAAAAAAGAATCACTAATAGTTTCTTAATGATTAAATTTCAGTAAATGTGTCAAAATTAAGTATATATGGGGCTGGGGATGTGACTCAAGCGGTAGTGTGCTCGCCTGGCATGTGTGCGGCCAGGGTTCGATCCTCAGCACCACATATAAACAAAGATGTTGTGTCTGCTGAAAACTAAAAAATAAATATTAAAAAATTCTCTCTCTCTCTCTCTCTTTCTCTCTCTCTCTCTTTAAAAAAAATTAAGTATATGTGTTTTCTTATTAATCTGTCCAGGAAATCCATATTTAAATAAACACATATCCAGATTCATGAGATTAAAAAAATTCTTCTGTATGTTAGTATGATATATAGGAGACTTCCAGATGATCTGCATTAGTAGAGACATATAGTTAATTAAAAGTAGTGTCTCTTCTGAGTGATGGGACCTCTGATGAAATAGTTATTAAGTATTAATATCTCTGCTGAATTTGACTAATGTTTACCATGAAGTGGTAGAGAGCTATTCATCAGTATTATGCTGAATTCTGGTGTGTGGGCTTCCATTTGCTACTAGTGCAAGGAGTTAGGTACTGGCATCATAAACTTTTTTTTTTCTATGATCAAATAGGAACACAGTTTCCTTTAGCAGAAAGGGAGAATTGTACTTTATCAAACAAAGTATGGTGAAAAAGTTTTTCTATGTTTATGTGATAGACGTCACTGAGTTACTTGGGGGATGAATTCACAAACTGTAACTGGAAATTTAGAAGAGCAAATCAGTGCTTTCTTTCAGTTTAAGAGTCTTCACACCTTGAAGTGTTGGACCCAGAGACAAGCTCCATGGTTAGGTGTTACAGTCTGTGAACAAGTCAGGATGGCGCCTGGAAAATGTTGGAGTCTGTAAACAAGTCTGGATGGTGCCTGGCAAAATGCCAGAGGGAGTGGTTTGTGAAGTAACACCAGCGAGCCATTAAGTGTGGAGATTCCTTATTGGTTGACTGATGTACCTAGTTTATGCTAATTAAGATAAGCTGTGTGGAATGTATAAATACCACTCCTGTCCTACAATAAACTGCTCCTACTCCTGATGTATCAATCTACAGAAGTTTCTCGTCACCCGCCGGGTTAATTTGCTGCAACCAGCCGGGCTGCGGCATTTAGGATTTACTTTAATAAATATTATGCATACTTACAAATCTAGGCACACATTTGATTCAAATGCTGTAATTCCAAAGTACTGACTAAGACAAAAATCAAATTAATAGCAAATAAATCATAGCATCATCCTCTTTATCTTTAAACTATTACCAACAATATTTCTGATAAGTACATTACCTAAACTATGAATATTAAAGTTGCTTTTATTGAGATCTAAGATGAGAATAAGGAATATGCTATTGGAAACCGAAGGAAAGATTATCTTTGTTGCAAACTGGAAGAGATCATGGATGAACTATCTTCTATCAGTGGTAAGAAAATAGAACTTATAATTATGTTAATTGGTTTTCCATCACTGTTCAAAAACAATACCAGACAAAATTAACTTAAAGGAAGAAAGATTTATTTTGGATAGTGGTTTCCAAGTTTTTGGTACATGGCTGCTTGGCCCAGTTGCTCTGAGGCCTGAGATGAGGCAATATATCATGCAGAAACAGGTGGCAGAGCAAAGCTGCTCATCTGTTGACAGCCAAGAAGCAAAGAGCAGAGAGATGAGGAACTTGGATTCCAGTATCCCTCTTATGCCTTAGCTGTGGTGGCCTTCAAAAGCTCACATGTTAGACAAAGCAAGAAGGTTCAGAGGAGAAATGATTGGGTTCTAAGAGTCTTAACCCAATCAGTGATTTAACCCCTTAAAAGGGATGAACTAAGTGGTAACTAAGTAGTACCTACCAGTTGTGGCTGGAGGATGTGGGAATTGGTGCGTGACTTTGCATATATATTTGTATATTTGAGTATAAATTTGTGTTTGACAAGTGGAGTCTCTCTCTGCCTCCTGGTCACCATGATGTGAGCTGCTTTCTTCCACCCTGCTTGTCCATCATGATGTTCAGCCTCACCTGAAGCCCTGGGGAACAGAGCCAGCCTTCTTTGGACTAAGACCTCTGAAACCATGAGCACTCAAATAAACTCTTCCTCCTCTATAATTGTGTTGGTCGGGTTTTTTAGTCACATTAGTGAAAAAACTGATTAAAACAATCCCCTTCAAAGCCAAATTCATATTTGTATTATTTTTATTTTTATTATTGAAAATATTTAATAAATATTTGTGTTTGATCAACAAAGAAAAAAATGCATGTACTTCACTTACAACTTTGAAACTAATAACCCTGGAGTAATTTAATCTCAGCACTTGACAAATGTCATAAACTCTGAATGCTTGAACTGGGGTTAATATGTGTTAAAACCAATTTTTGTCTACTCCCTGAAGTTATCTTGGTCTCTAGCTACATATTATTTTACAGTATTTTAAACAAATAGAGGTGTGTTTGAAAAATAATGTATTGAATTTGAAATTTATATAGCATGCTGCATCCGTGGATTTAATCATGGGTCAGAGAAAGAAGTTACCTATGAAAAAAAAGTTTATTATTTTTATAGCTCATTGACATATTGACATGAATAATTTTCATAAAATCTTGACCTTTTATGATCCATGAAAAGCAAATGTGTTTTATGCTTTTGAACCAATAAGACAAGATAGTTTCTGTATCTAATGAAATGAGATGAGTTACTCTGATATAAACCTAAGGCAAAGAATGTGCAGGTGATAAAATTTTAAGAAGTTTTTTTTTCTTTTCATATCAGAAAACATTTGCAGGTCAATTTTGAGCAATAATTCATCTCATCTTCTTTCTAGAATCTTGCATTTTTATTAGTGGAAGCTCTGACAAATTGGGAAGCAAAACCTTGCATTTAAACACTTCATATTTATATTATCTTTTTCTCTGCATTTGAGACAAGTCAAGTTGTCAGCCAAAACTGCAAACAGACTTCTTTATATGAAATGCTTTCTTTGGTCCTAAAAATAGTAAGGTTTGCTGTTTGCCTGTATGTGGGAAGCCATCTACATTTTATTTTTATTCACAATGTGAAAGTTAATATTAACTGGACTTTACTGTAATTTTTTTAAAGATAAATAACAAGGAAGCACTAAAATCTGTGGTGGACAAATCGACCCAAACATTCTAGATGCATAATTCATTATACCAAAGTGAAGATGCTTCAAAACTTTCCCAGATATGAGTTGATAGTGAGATTTGTTATTGCACTATAATACAGTTGGGTGGTTCATAAGTAGTATGGCCATATAAATTATCATCCGAAGCTGCACACTTTTGAGTGAATGAGCTCATTATTAATTGTGCAGAAAAATATAGCCAGAGCTGAAATACATTGGGCAAGCTAGAATGAATGGTCACCCAATTTGCCACATCATGAATTCTGCCAATAGTAAGAGGCTCTGAAAATATAGATACCACCACAAGGTCTTGGAAAAAGACACCGGAGATCAAGAATTTCAGGTCAGTTATTTTGCCTAGTGTGATCTTCTACAGATAGAGTGGTAGAAGCTATTCATACTGATTAAATTGGACAGATGTGTTCACTAAAATCATACATGCCAAATTCTAACCTTAGTTTTTGTTTTTACCTATGCTTAATATGATACAAACGTGTGCCTTTAAGTTTGTTCTCACCTATATGTATGTTAGTATATTTATAAACTTATCTACATAATCAGTTATACCCAGATAACTTTTTTTGATTTTAATTATTTAATTCCTATCTCCAAGGTCCAACTAATTTAATGAATTGATCTAAATGGTGATACTCATGAGAAACTGCTTATAAATAGCTTGTTGTGTGATATGTTAATATTTGGAGGACATTTTCTTAGAAAATTAATATCATTGCAATTGCAATGTTAAATAATATAAAATGTATATTAATTTGTTAAATTTGAATTATTCATCATATCATTATTTATATTTAAGTGATGGATAATATATGAATTTTCTTCCTAGATGATACACATATAGATTCATGTACAAACTAAATATCAATTGTACATGAATATATCTTTTACTTCTATGACAAATTGCCAAAAACATTTTTAAAACACATTTCTCACTACCCAAAATTTTAAACTAAGACACTATGTATAGAAAAGGTACCCTGAATTATGGTGCCAGGAACTCAAATTTAGATAAAACTGAGACTTAACATTGCTAGTGTCAAAAGGAATTGTAAATTAATAGATTTCCAGCCAAACAAAAAGAAACAAACAAATAAATAAATCTACACAATAAATTACCTTTAACTTAGTTTTAATTGTAAAATTTTTATTCATGTTCTGAATCCGATGGTGATGGTGCCATCTTTAGTGTTTTTATTTTGCAGTTGTATATATATATATATATATATATATATATGCATGTATACATGTAGCCATTTATTATACAATAAAGTTACATATATTTACATGTAAAATTTTCTGTTTATATTACAAATTTCAGAAGTTATATATATAGCTTATCTATTATGTTTCATAACCCAACAATTTCCCTAAGATTATTAGTAAATTTGTAAATGTGTTACATAAATGCTTGTGATGAAATCAATTATTATCATTTGAAGCTTATTCAGTTTCTCCAAGTAAAATTTATTTAATTTGCTAATTAAATGGATATTTAAGTGCAAAATATGTCTTTTAAGTTATTTAATGCAATTTTTATGGATTTATCTTCATCAATTTTAAAAGGAAGTTCAGGTTATACATAATGTCTTCACAAACTTAAATATTTTTCAATTTAATTATACATTTTTTATTTTTATAATCAATTTTATGGTCTAATTAAATTTGCTTAGAAGAGCTATAACCATAAAATAAAGGCCTATGGTTTTAGTTTATCACTTGCATAGGTAAGTTAATTAAATAAATGTTTTTGCTGTTGTTTTCTTTTTACAACTGTAAAAAATGTACTCTGATACAAGGCACAAAATTAGAATAAGATAGATTATGGTCTGTAATGGATTGTAAATCAACTTTCAGTACTGTGAATATTTTATAGCAGGCATTTGCAAACTAAAAAAAAATCTGACATTTATATAGCAATGCATGCATAATTTCCCTCTTATATGTCATTTCACTGAGATGAAAATAATTTTAAATTTCAAGGTCAAAGAAATGATTACCCCTAACAAATAATAATAAAAGAAGCTAAGGACAAATATCAGGAAGCAATTTCGCATTTTCTTATTCTGTGGAGCATTTAATATCTAATGTACACCTTCAGACAAGGCTAGGAAATTTGTGGTAGGAAATATGGAGATAACTTCAAGGTAGATAAATTGTTCTTGTGATTTAATGATTGCTATTTTCCCTGATCAAAACACAGTTGGAGCTATTCTTGTAGAACCCAGTATCTCTTATATCTGATAAATGGTGTGACCAGGACAACCTCAGTCTCAGCAGGAAAGACATTGAACAAATTGTCAGCATGATTTACATACAAGTTGTCAACAGCATCTGGGTTGCTCTGTGAAAGAATGAGGGGTAATAGATGTTCTGGGAAATGCTACCATCTGCCCTTTCTTAAAATACATCCCCTGTGAAACAATGCATTTGAATGGATGCCACAGAGATACCTTTCCTTTGAAGAACCTAACCAGTCTCCGTATTTCAGTATTACATGTAGCTATCATGAAAAACAAAAAGGTCTTAAGGGTGTAAATGCAATCAGGTCAAGTAAGCAGACAGGTCCTTGAAAAGGTCTTTATGTTAGTCTCATAGTTTGGCAACAGAATTGTTGATGATTCCCATGACTATATGTTGAAAACTTTCCAACAGGAGGCCAGGAACTTAACCTGTGCATATCCATTAGGTAATATCACACTAGAAAATTATTTATTTATTTGTTCAATTCTACGGAGCCTTCATAATTTTTAAAATCATTCATACTGCAAATACAAAAGTATACATGTAACAAGACAAATAAATATATCACCCATTAAATTGCTACCTACGTTTATATGTTATATAAACAATCAAGTTTCAATGTGTTAAGGGTTAAATGTACAATGACTAATTAGTATAGTATAAGCAAGACTAAGTCCAGGGTACTGGACAGTAAAAAACATTCATCCATTTTCTGAGTTTTTATGTCTCTAATATGAATTATTTATTTAAGTGAAGAGTTTCTTTATTCTGAAGAGATGTTAATTGGATTTGTGCTTGCTAGACCTGGAATCTATGCACAAGAGAAAACTCTTCAAAATTTAACCATATTCTAAAAATCTATCACATTTTTTGTAATAAATTATTAATAAGAATATTATTCTTAAATATAGAATTCAAACTAAAAATTGCATTTATAGCATTTTCCTCCTTTGTGGAATTAAGACATATTTAACATCTTAATTATAAGCTTATTATGAAAATATAAGTAGATAAGATGAGATTAAAAGTTAAAAGATAAGAAAATAAATGAGTTTTGGAATTCCATGATAAAAGAGAATTGGCAAAGGCTAGTTCCATGGGTTGAAATGTACATTTGCTCTGGTCATTGCTCTCCTGGTTTATTTCTGTGTTTAATTAATTTTATAAAAATAAAGTTTATATCTATTCTGTGAGGGTCCCATGTAAATCTGAGGGTGGTACATATGCTCATAATAATATATTCACTATAAATAGGATAAGAGATGTGCATATTAACAAGCATATAACAATATATATTACCTTAGTGATAGAAATTCTGCTTAGTGCATTATGCTTTCTTGTTATGTAACTATTATAATGATGATATGAGGAATCTTAAGAAGTGATTATCTTTTAAATGATAAGTGATGAGTTAGTCAGCTTTTCCACTTCTGTGACTAAAAGACCCAACCAGAATAATTTTAAAGGAGGAAAAGTTTATTTGGGGGGTTCATGGTTTCAGAGGCCTTAGTTGTTAGAAGGCTGATTTCATTGTACAGGGCTGGAGGTGAGGCAGAACATTATGGCAGAAGCGTATGAAAGAGGAAAGTGGCTCACAAGATGATCAGAAAGCAGAGAGAGACTCCACTGGCCAGATACAAAATATATACCAGAAAGGCACTCTCCCAATGATCAATCTTACCCTGCCACATACTGAAGCCAGATTTAAAGTTAGGTAGTCAGTTTAGTTAGGTAAATTGGGTCTAATATCGAGTGAAATCTAAAATGGAGGCCATGCTGGGAATGACTCAGGAAAAATGCAGGACAACTCATGGAATGTTAATGAAGTCCTGAAAAGGCCCTAGGCCAAAGTCCACCTCAAAGAAATGTTAATGGAGCCCAGGAAACAGCCCCCAGCAAACGTGAAGGTGCTGACTCAGAAGTCCTTCCTGACCAGATTACTTCTTTGGCCCACCTGTGTCCCACCCCTCTTCCAACCTACATTCCATCACCAAAACTATAAAAAGGGGAAACAACCGCACTTCCACGGATTCCCACCTTTTGGGTCCCCTTCTTCCTCCGGGAGAAGTCTTTTCTGCTGTCTGTAAGGGTCTGGCGAAACGTTGGAGGAAGAGACCACCAAGAGACTGACTCATGCAATTGCAGAAGGGGGTTTATTGGGGATCCATTCCAACGCGCTGGGGCTCCCGGCCCACTCAAGAAGGGTGAGCAGCCAAAGCCCCAAGCAGGGGTTGAGCAGAGCTTAAGTACACTTCTTGGGGAGGGCGGGGGCTTTGCATACATCAGAACAAATCAGCATGAGGCGCGGGAAAATTGAACAACAAATCTGAGACATGATTTGTACATTTATTAGCGGGAACAGATTGGGCAGGGGTGATTGGTTATTCCTAAGCAGGTACACATTCAAACTGATTGGTTCGGGCCCTGTATGCTCTAGGCTATGAATCAGCAAAATAGCCTAGTAGGGCGTTGTCTTAACTGCCTCAGGGTGTAGCAGAGGAATTTAACAATACCTGGTCCTTCACTTTTTAACTTCAATTTCTTTTACTCTTACATTCCCCACTCCTTTTTTCAACTACTTTTAATCTTAAAAGTGATAGATCATAATTATTGAGGGGTCTCATTTTCCATTTCTGCCAGTGGAGCATATTGCTGCCTGATTACCATTACTTGTCCTATCTGTGCCTGGAGGAAAGAAACTATGCGGTTAAGCACACAGGGATCCACAGTCAGTAACAGCATAAGAATGATCAAGGGTCTGGCTAGGGCTGATAGGAGTGTAGTTAACCAGGGGGACTGGGCAAACCAAGACTCAAACCACCCTTGTTGAGTTTCCCTTTTTCTTTGGCGCTCTTCAAGGCATTTTCTTAATTTACTCATAGATTTTTTTACAACTCCAGTATGGTCAGTATAAAAACAACATTCTTCCCTTGGTGCTACACAGAGGCCTCCTTCCCTCATAAAGAGAAGATCTAACCCCCGCCTGTTCTGCAAAACAACCTCAGAGAGAGAGGTTAAAGATTCTTGCAAGGCTGTGATAGAAGTCTCTAATGTTTTCAAGCCCTGATCTATCACTGTTTCTAACTGGGCCATTTGTTGTGACCCCCAGATCATAGCAGCTGCTCCCATACCTACTCCTGCAGCAGCTCCTATCCCCAACAATATGGCTAGAGTGAGGGACACTGGTTCCTGGTGGAAATGGGTTATTTGTCCCCCTACTAGACCTTCAAATGATTCTGCATCATGAAAAAGCACCCTGGGGAGTACTTGCACCATCACACAATAATTTACTGAGCTGTCAAACACCTGGACTGAAATGCAAGGAGTTAATCCTGAGTCACACGCCCACCAGGTTCCTTTCTCAGGGACTAGAAAGCCCTGCGTGACATTGATTTCTCCTATCTGGGTGCATATGTGCTGTTTACTTTTGGGTGGGGACCCTAGACATAAACCTGTCCTGGTTACTTCTGGGAGAGTTAACTTTGGATTTTTGCCCCAACTACAGGTGGAACTCTGCGTCTTCACAGCATAAGTCCCATTAACTGCTATTCCTTCATAATAAGGGGGCGCGGCAGAGAGGCATAGCCAGCAGGATTGGGTGAGGTCTGGCTGTGTGGAATTCAGTACCGCGAAGGTTCCTTTAATTAATTCCCAGAAGGAGGAGTCAGCTATACTCCGGACTGGGGAAGTAGACTAAGACGGAAACCTGGAGGATTGAGATAGAAGAGGGGTTTAATTCCTGGCTTGAGGGGATTGGGCCCTATTGTGGGATTTTCTTCCTGCTTAAGTCTGGTGAACCAGAGACCAAAGTCATAAGTGGGGCCATAAACATAGAACCGCATTCCCCAGTTATTTCCTGTAAGCCATGTTGTCCTGAGGTAGCCCCTTGCTTTGGAGATGAAAGTTATATTGAGGGGGTTACATAGAATATTTTTTTCCACAGCGAGTGTTTGACACTCGGCTAGTTAAACAGTTCCTAGGGTGTATCCAGGTGTCATTTCGCCCTACCTGAATCATCCTGTCTGGGGAGTTTGGTTTCCACCATGCAGCTCCCGTTTGTTCACAACCCCAAGATTTGCAATTGAAGTCATTGGTCCCTCCACAGATTCGGACCTGTTTGCGGCTTCAGAAATCAGCTGGGCACACATAATAATCAAGACTGGCTAGTCTACACCTATGATAGGGGCAATGACATCCATGATACATATGGTGTGGGGAATGTTGCCCTGGCTTGGGGTCAAACGGGATCTGTGTGGGGTCCTCTATGTCAGGGAGGTCCCAGTCAGAGAGGCGTATGGCCAGTTGACAAATGTCCGGATGGAGAGATAGCCACCAAGTCCATAGGGGGGCTATATGTTAAATAGACCATACTACTTGTCCAGTGGGATTTATAATCTGCCAGTGTTGTTGAACAGGCTGATGGGGATTAGGGCTGCAGGTGGTCAGGGGAAGAATCCATAGCCCTACCCACACGACGGGACACACAACTTGAGAGGGTTACCAGTCTGTTCCAGTTTCCAGCCGGAGTCTGGACAGGGCACAGGCTTGAGATGGAAGGCATGGATCCAGGGAGTGATTCCCATCTACTTTCACTGCTGTAGGCGTTATAAGCAGCACCTGGTATGGTCCTTTCCAGCGGGGTTCCAGGGATGACACCTGATGTCGTCTCACAAAGACGAAGTCTCCCACTTGATATCGGTGTGGGGTTCCCTTGTCTCCGGGCTGATAAGCAGTGGCCAACTGTTTCCACAGGTATCGCTGGGTGTGTTCAAGGGCTTTAAGTCTGTTAAGCAAGGGGGTGTGAAAGGAATCCTTAAGTCTCAGGGTTGGGGTCAAGTCCCTGATTGGAGGAGGGGCACCATAGAGAATTTCATAGGGGGTAAGGTTACACAAAGAGATGGAGGGGGTATTTCTTGCACGAAACAGTGCATAAGGTAGGAGCATAGTCCAATCTTTTATGCCGGTCTCCAAGCTTAATTTCGTTAAGGTCTCTTTGATGGTTCTATTCATCCTTTCTACCTGTCCTGAGCTCTGGGGTCTATAGGCACAATGTAACTTCCAATTATCCCCAGGGTCCTGGCCAATCCCTGACTTACCTGGGCCACAAATGCAGGTCTGTTATCGGAGCCCATTACCTTAGGCAGTCCAAATCTTGGAAAGATGTCTTTCAGAATCTTTTTGACCACCATCTGAGCAGTTTCTTTCTTCGTGGGGAAGGCTTCGACCCATCCTGAAAAAGTATCTACAAAGACTAGGAGATACTTAAGTCCATACCTTACTGGCTTGATTTCAGTAAAGTCCACTTCCCAGAACTGTCCGGGTCTGGTCCCTCATAAGCGCTTTCCTACAGGAAGCTTGGATGGATATGCATTAACTAATTGGCAGACTTGACAAGCTCTGGTCACCTGCTCAGCTATTTTTTTTTTTTTTTTTTTGTGAGCCAGTCAACAATAAGTCCTTTCTTTTGTCCTTCAAGAGTGCCTGTAACTTCTTTGAGCCTAAATGGGTGAGCTGGTGAACATCTTTGATGTAAAGTTGGGCTTTTTGGAATTGTGAACTTGGCTCTGTAGGATCCCGGAGTTCGGTGTCCATGTCCCCAGGCCATAAGTTGCCTGAATGTTCCCGCGCAGCCAAGTTTCCTGGTTGTTGTTCCCCCGGCGTGGAAGCAGTTAACAGGGTCACTCCGTTTAGGGCTGCCAGCTTAGCTTCCTCATCTGCCCGTCTGTTTCCAACTGCCACGGGGTCATTCCCCTTCTGGTGCCCCGACAGTGCACTATAGCTAGTTCTTTAGGGCCTTTTACTGCCGAGAGAAGGTGGAGGATCTCATCTTTGTTCTTTATTTCCTTCCCAGGGGAGGTTAATAGCCCCCTTTGCTGGTAAGTAGCCCCATGCACATGAGCAGTGGCGAATGCATAGTGGCTATCAGTGTATATGGTGGCTCTTTTGCCTGATGCTAGCTCCAATGCTTTTGTAAGGGCAATTAGCTCTGCTTTTTGAGCTGATGTTCCTTCTGGAAGACCAGAAGACCAGATAACATTAGTTTTGCTAACTACTGCCGCTCCAGCCTGCCGCTTACCATCTTGGAGGAAGCTGCTCCCATCCATAAACCATATGACCTCAGGGCGGAGCAGTGGCTGATCCTTTAAATCTCGTCGTACATTGGTCTCCTCTGCCAGTATGTGTTGACAATCATGAGCGATGGGTCCTGATGATTCTTCTGGCAGCAGTGTAGCCGGGTTGAGTGGAGCAGGGGGTCCCAGCGTTATTCTGTGCTTGTCAAGCAAGAGGCTCTGGTAATGGGTTATTCTGGAGTTTGATAGCCACCTGTCTGGAGGCTGACGGATGATGCTCTCCAGGGCATGGGGGGCTATGATGGTTAGCTTCTGCCCCAGTGTTAACTTATCAGCATCCTTTGTTAGAAGGGCTGCTGCTGCTATAGCCCTTAGGCAATGGGGCCACCCGCTAGCCACTGGGTCCAATTTTTTTGATAAGTATGCTACCAGCCTTTTCCAAGGTCCCAAAGTCTGAGTGAGCACTCCCCGTGCTATTCCTTTCTTTTTCTCAATGTAGAGAGTGAAGGGTTTTTCTACATCTGGGAGAGCTAAGGCTGGGGCGGATAGCAGCACCTTTTTGATATTAACAAAAGCCTGTTGGTGTTCAGGGGTCCATTGGAATTGGGCATTCCCCTTTATCAGCGGGTATAAAGGGGCAGCCAAAGACACAAACCCAGGAATCCATAACCTACAAAAGCCGGCAGTCCCAAGAAACTCTCTGAGCTGTCTCTTATCAGATGAGGGCGGTATCTGCACAACAGTTCATTTTCTGGGTTCAGTAAGCCATCGTTTGCCACCCCTAAGTGAATAACCCAGGAAGATTACTTCTTGTTGACAAATTTGGGCCTTTTTGGCAGAAGCCCTGTATCCGAGCTGAGCAAGCTCGGATAATAGTGCTTGGGTCCCAGACTCACAGTTCTCCTTGGTATTGGCTGCCAGCAGCAGATCATCCACATATTGGAGTAGGGTGACTTCGGGGTGTGCAGTTCTGAAGTCGTTGAGGTCCCTGTGGAGAGCTTCATCAAAGAGAGTGGGGGAGTTTTTGAACCCCTGTGGGAGTCTAGTCCAGGTTAGTTGGCCAGATGTTCCTATTTCTGGGTCTATCCATTCGAAAGCAAACAACAACTGACTGTCCTTATGCAGGGGCAAGCAGAAGAAAGCATCTTTTAAGTCCAGCACAGTGTGCCATTTCTGCTCCGGATTCAGAGTGCTAAGCAAATTACATGGATTAGGCACCGTGGGGTGAATGTCCTGCACTCTGTTGTTGATCTCTCTTAAGTCTTGAACACGACGGTAGTCCCCAATTCCTGGCTTTCTTACTGGTAACAGGGGGGTATTCCAGGCCGATTGACAGGGCCTTAGGACCCCAAGAGCCAGGTATTTCTGAATATGGGGTCTTATCCCATCCCTAGCTTCTTTGCTTAGAGGGTATTGTTTAACACTGATTGGAGAGGCAGAGGCTTTTAATTCTACTACTACTGGAGGTTGTTTTATGGCTAGACCTAACCCAGAAGTTTCTGCCCAGGCATTAGGATAATCTTTTATCCATCTCTTGGGTAGTATATCTGTTTGATCGGTCCCAGGGGCCGTGAAGAGTTGATGTTCATCTTCTACTGACATAGTCAGAGCCGTGACTATGGGGATCTTTACTGAAGGGTTTAGAAACTCCACTTGGGGACCATCGGGATAAAGGTTATTTTAGCCCTGAGCTTGGTGAGTAGGTCCCTGCCCATTAATGGGGCTGGGCATTCTGGGATTACTAGGAAAGAGTGGTGAACTTTTCCCCTTCCTAGGTCCATAGTCCTTTTTGTTGTCCAAGCCCGATATTTACTGCCATTAGCCCCTTGAACTAAGGATCTTTTATTAGATAGAGGGCCCAGTGGGGCCTTGAGGGCTGAATATACGGCTCCTGTATCTACTTCAAAGTTCACTGGAGTCCCCTCCACCTCAAAAGTTACCCTGAGCTCAGGGAGGGGATCCGAGCCCTGACTTTCCTAATCATCTTCTAGAGTCAGCATGGCGGGCTGACGTGATTGCCTCTTTTTGGGCCCTCTTTGGCCCAGTGTCCTTTTTTTTTTTTTTTTTTACAGTAGGCACATTGATCTGAGGCCAGGGACAGCCTTTGGCGTGGGCCCAGGTATCCCTTCCTGTCTCCCTGCTTTCTAACTTCTGGCCTGTCTGCGGCTGTGACCAGGACCTTAGCCAATGTTTTAGTCTGCCTTATGTTTCTCTCATCTTCCTTGCGTTCCCTTTCCTTCTCCCTCCTCTGTTCCTTCTCTTCCTCAGTTTCTCTCTTATAATATATTTTCTCAGCCTCTCTGACTAAATCTCTTAAGGTCATATCTTGTAGTCCATCTAAACATTGTAACTTTTTCTTTATATCTAGGGCAGCCTGCCCAATAAAAGCCATTGCAACAGATGCCTTTTGGTCCTCTGCCTGAGGATTAAAGGGAGTGTATCTCCTATATGTTTCCATAATTCTCTCCAGAAACATGGAGGGAGATTCATTGGGTCCCTGAATTATCTCTCTTACCTTGGCCAAATTAGTTGGCCGCCTAGCGGCCGCTCAAAAACACACTACAAGAGCCCGGCGATAAGTGGACAGATGCTCCCTACCTTCAAAGGTGTTAGGGTCCCAGTTGGGTCGGTTTAAGGGGAAGCCAGCTTCTATGATGTTAGGGAGTTGAGTTGGTCTCCCATCTGGTCCAAGAATATTCTTTCGGGCTTCCAAGAGGATTCTCTCCCATTCCTCTGTTGTGAAGAGAGTCCCCAGAAGCTGTTGGCAGTCATCCCAAGTGGGCTGGTGTGAGAACATCAGCGACTCGACTAAACCTGTAAGTCGGCTGGGGTCCTCAGAAAAAGGGGGATTGTTATTTTTCCAGTTGTACAGATCAGGGCTTCCGAGTTCTCCATTATCCGCCGCCTGCAGGTTCCTTTAGCTGGTTCAGGTTCCTCCGGTGGGGGAGGGGCTGCTGCTGCTGCTGCCATTGCCGCTGCCGCTGCTGCCATTGCCGCTGCCACGGGGAAATCCCTGGGAGGGCTTGGGTCTGACCCAATTACCTCTAGTGGCGGGGTAACCGAGTCAGCGGCGGGAGGGTCATCTAGGATGGGTTGGGGGTTTGGGAGCATGGGTAGAGGATAAGGAGGGGGAGAAGAGTCCTGTGACTCAGGGAGAATGAAGGGACCAGGGGGAGGAGCGGAAGGTTTGAGTGATTGGATCGTGGGGGAGGGGGTTGGAATGGGAGCTGGGACAAGAAAAGGCTTCACCCACGTGGGAGGAAATTCACAGAGGTCCTGCAAGATTAAAATATATGGCTGTTGATCTGGATGGCCACGCGGCCCTGGCTGAAAGACAATATCCCTGACTTTGCAGATTAGAGGGAGGTAGAAGGACCCTCCTGGGGGCCATTTAACTACGAGGGTGGGCCATTCTGAAGTGCAAGAGTGTCTGCCAGGTCTGGTGTTTCACTGAAAAAAGAAAGATTTTGGGCCCTTGAATGGACGTCAGTCCAATGTTCAAGAGTCAGGGACAGAGGCGTGGTATGGTTTTGTCCCATACTGGATGTTGCTCAAACAGAGACAATACAAACGTGACACAGACACACAGTAAACGTTTAACACAAGTTCAGAAGCAAAAATTAAAGACAGATAGTCAACTTAACCTGAAAAAAAAAGAATAGCCGGCAAAGCCAGACGGGTTGGCAGCAGAACACCTGACGAGGGCGCCTCCGTCCCTCTAAGGGCACTTCCGTCCCTTTACCAGATGAGGGCTCTTCCGTCCCTCCCCGAGTCCTCCAAGGCGTCCCTTGGAGAACGTGGCCTGTGGCTTCAGGACACGTCTGTCCACCACCACCAGGGAGAACTTACGCTCTCCGCTGGCAGCCACCTTGCCAACCCAAACCGAAAAACCAGAAAAGCTCTGAGAGCTCACGCACTCCACTGAGCCAAATACCAAGCCCTGAGCGATCGCAAAGGAAAAACAAGAAAGAGAAGAAGGAGAAGAAGAGGAGGAAGAAGAAGAAGAAGAGGCGCCTTACTTATTTACCCCCTAAAAGGAGTCCGTTGGGGTCTCCCTGTCCGGCGATGCGCAGTTCCCGGCCAACGCACCAAATGTAAGGGTCTGGCGAAACGTCAGAGGAAGAGACCACCAAGAGACTGACTCATGCAATTGCAGAAGGGGGTTTATTGGGGATCCATTCCAACGCGCTGGGGCTCCCGGCCCACTCAAGAAGGGTGAGCAGCCAAGAGCCCCAAGCAGGGGTTGAGCAGAGCTTAAGTACACTTCTTGGGGAGGGCGGGGGCTTTGCATACATCAGAACAAATCAGCATGAGGCGCGGGAAAATTGAACAACAAATCTGAGACATGATTTGTACATTTATTAGCGGGAACAGATTGGGCAGGGGTGATTGGTTATTCCTAAGCAGGTACACATTCAAACTGATTGGTTCGGGCCCTGTATGCTCTAGGCTATGAATCAGCAAAATAGCCTAGTAGGGCGTTGTCTTAACTGCCTCAGGGTGTAGCAGAGGAATTTAACAATACCTGGTCCTTCACTTTTTAACTTCAATTTCTTTTACTCTTACACTGTCCTTTAATAAATTTCTAATTTCTACTCTGACCTTGCCTCAGCGTGTGCTTTCTGGTGTTATTCTTCAACATTGGGGAAGCAAGAACTTGTCACCGGTCAACAGAGGTTTCAATACCACTTGCTTTCAGTTACCATTCAATTAATCTCATCAGGGAATTAATTCACCAGTTAGGTTAAAGACTTTATAACCTAATCATTTCTTTCCTGCATTGTCTCACAAGTGAGTTTTTTGGAGACATCTCACATCCAACCCATAAAAAATTTTATTTATTTTTTATTTTACCATTTTATCATACTTAAGAAATATTTTAAATCTCTTAGAATTTTCAAGTATCCTATGTTTTTTAGAGATGACAGCTTTATACTAACCAGATAATTAAATTCATGAAAATAATTTATTTTAGGTCATTCTGAGTAAAAAGAAATAAATATCTTATTTGGGGTTGAATAGGGCTTCTTGAGAAGGCTGAAGAATAATAATCAGTATCTTGTTTCTTATGTTTAAATTATAATTTAATATAAAAATAATAAAAATAAATTATCTGTTTCATTTAATTCATTGCTATTTGTTTAAAAAAACATATTCAATTGTCAATGTCTTTTGTGCTCCTCAAACTTAAATTATTTCTCTACTTATTTATTTATTTATCTGGTACTGATGATTGAACCTCGGGCAATAACCACTGAACACATCCTCAGCCATTTTTAAATTTTAAAATTTAAATATGTCTGAGGATGGTCTCAAACTTGTGACTTTCCTGCCTCAGCCTTCTGAGTCAGTGAGATTATAGGCATGCACCACACCCAGCAAAAATTTTTATTAATATTCCTGTCCTTGTATTATGTATAAATCACATATGATGTTTACTGAAATAGTGGAATTTAGTCATACATCAGCTATAAATTCACCTATAAACTTTTCCTTAACAAAAGAGTTGATGTCAAAAATTTATAAAAGGCACCAAGAGGTAGGTGAATTTTATTTTTATGTAAAAATTAGTATTGGCTTTTAGAAAAACAAACTTTACTTAAAACATTATGGTTAAATATTAGAAAAAAATATTTTGTTATTAAGGAAACACAATTTCATATTCTGTATTTTTGTAAAAAATTTGAATATTTGTTATGTTTCTAAATACATAACTATTACAATTTTATATGACTAAATAGATTACTAAATCTAGTGGAGATATAACTAAATGCATGTTTTTGATTATGTAGACGTCTTCAAACCATTTGTTAATATGAAATATTTAATAGAGTTTTCTTTTGCAGAATAATTTTCTTAGCAAATGTTTGAATCATAATTAATATCTTGTTTCTTATGGTTGAATTATAATTTAATATGAAAATAATAAAATATGAAAATATAATTTAACATGAAAAATAAAATAATAATAATAATATGGAAATGGGCTCAGTATGCTAATAGTTAAATGTTATTTATTTCATTTCATATTGACTAGTAAAGTATTATGGAAATTTTGAAAGCTTTATGAATCTACAAATGTGTCAATTTTACTCTAAATTGCTTCAAGAAATTCATTTTTTTATTGATAATTGTCTTCTTTATTTTAGTGATCTTGGGTTAATTTTCCATAATACTATAATGTTATTTCTATTTTAAGTAAAAAAATTAACGCTTACTTATTAAGTAGTCCAATATATAATTAAGCATGACAATGAAGAATTACTTTATTTTGTAGTCTAAAAAATAACCATTTATTGTGTTGTGACCAATGCAATATTTCCATATACTCCATAAACTTTGCCTTTCTTGCTTGAAATTTAGTACATTATGTTAAAGTTGAAATCTGGATTTAAAAAAATGTAATTTAAGATTTGACTTGAGATGATTAATTTATTTAGGGAATACAAATATAAAAAGGAAATATTTCAAAAACTCTAAAAAATATTTACTAGTTAATGAAATAGCTTAAAATAAAATCAAGGTTGAAATTTATGAAAATTTCCCCTCAATTATGGCATTTGTAGTATTAAAATAGTTAGTTTATAGTTTAAAAATAGTATGTCATTGGATAAATGTGAAAAGTGAATGTCAATTTGAGCATAACAAATCGGTAGATCAATTTTAAGATACGCTACTTAGAAAATATTTTTTTTAAAGAGAGAGAGAGAGAGAGAGAGAGGGAGAGAGAGAGAGAGAGAGACAGAGAGAGAGAGAGAGAGAAAGAGAGAGAATTATCTTTGTTTGTATGTGGTGCTGAGGCTTGAGCCCGGGCCGCACGCATGCCAGGCGAGCGCGCTACTGCGTGAGCCACATCCCCAGCCCGAAAATAAAAGTTTAAAATTGTGAAATTATCAAAATTTCATCATGGAGGAAAAAAAATAACAAGAGTGATAGCCAATTTTCTTTATTCTTGGCAATTACTCACATGAAATTTTATTTCTTATGCACTATTTTAATATGTTTTCTTTTGAAATGTATTCTTTTAATGTGCATTCTTTTTAAAGAATATATATTTAGTCTGCTATTTATATTTATGTTTTTAAAAATAGCTTTCCATTTTATTAATGCCAAAGAAAAGATTTTGGTTTATTCTAGTAAATTTAATTTGCATTCTTTATTTCGCAAAATATAGAATTTTAGAAACAGATCAGCAACATTATTTTTTATCATATATATGTGTGTATATATGTTTGTGTGTGTTTGTGTGTGTGTGTGTGTGCTTTTATTCTAAAGAGGGGGTTCATTTGTATTTTTATTTGTTTTGGTAATTGTCAATTCATTTAAAATGCAGTCCCTTCAAAGTCAATATTCCATAGATGAAATGTTTTTTAAGCTCTTCTACCTCTGAGAATTTAATTTTAGTACATTGTTAATAAAGAACTGTTTAGTAACATTGTGTATTTCTTTTGCCTTAATGTAAATGTAGTATTTCTCCACTCTATTATTTTCAACTAATTTTTTATCTTAAAGATGTTCTATTTCCATATCTAGAGGTTTAAATTTTATCTTTACTTCTTTGTAATATTTGCTAATATAGATTGAGCTAACTTTAGTCAGTTGCTTACTGATATACATTTAAGTTTTTTCCATTTAATTATAATAAATATTAGAAAAATTCATTGATTAGTAAATTTTTGCACATCCTTGTTATATTTCTAGAAGGTATGTTTAATTTTGAGATTACTGGTAAAATACATTCCGAATTAGCCATAAAATTATCCTTCTATTAGTAGTAAATTACTTTGCTTATTTTCGAATTCTTTGGAAAGTCATCTAAACAAACATTTATGAAAAATACAATCCATCAACAAATATATGAAAAAGTGTTCAACATCTCTCACTATTAGAGAAATGCACATCAAAACTACACTACAATTTCATCTCAGTCCTGTCAGAATGGTAATCATCAAGAACACAGGCAACAACAATAAATGTTGATGAAAATGTGGGGGAAAAGTACACTCATACATTGCTGGTGGGACTGCAAATTAATGCAACCATTATGGATAGCAGTATGGAGATTCTTCAGAAAAACTTGGAATGGAGCCACCATGTGACCCAGGAATCTCACTCTTTGTTTTATACCCAAAGGACTTAAATTCAGCATACTACAGTGATGCAGCCATGTCAATGTTAATAGCAGATCAATTCACAATAGATAAACTATGGAACCAACCTAGGTGTCTTTCAATAGATGAATAGATAAAGAAAATGTGGTATATATATTCTATGGAATATTATTCAGCTTTAAAGAAGAATGAAATTATGGGATTTGCCAGTAAATAAATGAAGTTGGGGAATATCATGCTAAGTAAAATAAACCAAACATTTAGCCAAAACAAAAGGCTGAATGTTTTCTCTAAAATATGTATGCTAATTCAAAATAAGGTGAGGGGCACTATAGAAGAATAGCATTACCTTAGATTAGGTAGAGGGAAGTGAAGGGAGAGAAGAAGAGGGGATGTGGGGATAGGAGCATTGGTAGAACAAAATAAACATTATTACTTTATGTATATATGTGACTGCATGACCAATATGATTCTATAACATGTATACTCAGTATAATGAGAAATTACATCCCATCTATGTATGGATATATCAGAGTGCATAAATGCATTCTACTATCATGCGTAACTAATTAAAACAAATAAAAAATTAAAAAGAAAAAAAATAAAATCTACCCATATAGTTTTTGGCAAAAGGGATTTATGTTTTTAAATCCATGTGTTATTTTTTATGAAAAATATCATTTTTTAGAGTTGTCATGTTATTTTTTTCCTATTATGAATATCCTTTGATTTTCATTCATAATTTTTGACTTAAATAAATATTATCATTTTTATAAATTTTAAATTTTTAACATTTTGGTAAGCTTCCTTACTTAGGCTTAAACATACTATTATTATTTTTTATTTGTAGTTTGGCTTTATTTAGTTTTTGTTTGTTAGGTGATTTGCTTTACTGTTTCTTTTTTGATAAATACATTTTCAACTAACATAACTTGCCACTAAAAGTTTTAAAATTATTACAAAAACAACTGTATGTCTTCTTATTTTAAAACTGTTCTTTGTACATATAATCTTCTAGATTATTTGTGCCTTTTCTAATTTAAAAAAATAATCACTTGGATTTAATTTGATTAATTTTCAAAAATATAATACTTGGAGTAGATAATACTGGGTCTATTATTAGTACATTATAGATGACGGATATCTTTAATATTTTCTGCTTATTTCTCTTCTTCAGAAAATCTTTAAGGCATTAATCTACTGCAGTGGACAAAGAAATGTTAAGCCATGAATTTCAGCTGAAAAAGCAAGTGGGGCAGGCAGAGATTAGAAATCAATAATTGTCTGTGTCTC
Organism: Callospermophilus lateralis; assembly: GCF_048772815.1. Classification (NCBI taxonomy): domain Eukaryota; kingdom Metazoa; phylum Chordata; class Mammalia; order Rodentia; family Sciuridae; genus Callospermophilus; species Callospermophilus lateralis. Next base: position 27,956 of record NW_027513475.1, read on the forward strand.
AACAGAAGTATGCAGGGAGAAGTTGACAAAGAATTAAAGCACACTCTGGTACTCAGCTGTGGTCTGACAGCCATCGACTGCTCCCATTGCACTTCATTTTGCTCATTGCTGCATAGGAATTTGAATAAAGAGCCAATAAATTATTTATTCTACTCTTTGGGCAAACCAGATTCTATACCTATTTGTCTATAAACTGGGAATGCCAGCTGTTACAAGGTGGCATTGTTACTAATAAACATAATCCCAAATAAGACAATGACATTTGGAAAGGAGAGAAATAAGTGAACTATAAATCTTTAGTGGGAAACCATAGTTTGGTGGGGGGCTACCTCTACAGAAGTTAATAAAGTTTAAAAGTCTGGGATACCAGAAGCCTTTCTCATGGGACTATTGGAATAATCATCCGCTTGTTATTGACACACAGGGTCTATAAACCAGGAGTGTCTCTCTCTTTATGGGTGTTTTTTTTTTTTTTTTTTTTGAACCATGGCTGTCATGTGGCACTCATTGAATAGCTATGGACTGTTCTGTGGTCTCCTATAATAAATCTTGCTGGTGAAAAATGCTTGAAGTTATCTGATTGTCATTTTTTCCTGTCCTATTTTATTCTAATGAAAGGTAGATTAAGTACTGTATATTTAGATCTTACAAGTCTAAGAGATCAGTTGAGACTAAGAAAATTCATGCAGGAGACATTGAAAAAAATTATAGTAATGGCCACCTCAGAAAAGAAATAAAATCTTGGATGACATTATACTTGGTGTAAGAAGCCAGATATAGATAAATAAGTACTACAACATATTATTATTATAAAGAAATAAAAATTTGAACTCTGTAACATAGAAGGCTGATGGCCAGAAGTTGGAGGCTGTTGGCAATGAAGAGGTTCGATCAAAGGGTGAAAATTTTGAGTTGCAAGATGAATCAGTGCTAGAGATGTAATATACAGCACAGTGACCATAGTTGATAATGCTGTATTGTAAATCCCTTTACAGTATGTGTGTTTTAACCATGCAAAAAAAGAGCACGTAACTCTATGAGGTAACGGATATTTTGTTAGATTGACTATGGAGTGATAATCACTAAAAATGTGCATAAAGTTTGCACCTGAAATAAGTAAAATTTTTGTGAACTGTACTTCAGCAATGCTAGGAAACAAATATACTACCCCTCACAGATTGCAACAGATAAATAAAATAACATAAATAAAACTGCTGGCAGGAGATAGGTTTCTTTCTCTTTAATAAGAGTAATTGCCACTGGGCTCTCTTTTTCTCTGAGAAAGCCTGCTCTGTCATTGAAGAAGAATAGTGAAGTCCTTTCACTTGTGTTTTTGCTTGTTCCATTCCCCCTCCAGTTTGTGCATCCCAGGGAATCTAACATCCACTTCCAGTTTTTGAAGGATTCCTTGCGGTAAAGAATATCACTTCCTTAACAGAGCACTGTTTGTGCATCCCATAACATTTCAATTCTGCTTGTCAGAAGCAACTGCTACCTATGTATGATACTCATCTCAGCAATTAGACAAATTGTCTTTGAAACTAAAGCCACAATAAGTGTAAACACATTATAATCTGAATCATTTTGTCAAATTTTATTTGGCCATAGTATAAAGTTTTATCTCAAATTAATAGTATATCCATATAGCAATATTTTTAAATGTTGTTGTCATTTTTTAACCTATTGCCTCTATCTACAATAAATAAATAATAAGAATTAAGTGTTGTATTTGATTCAATGAAATTTAGCTGTGAATACACCACCATTCCATTGGTGATCAAGAAAGTGTTCAAAACATTACTGAAATTAGTAGGTTAACTGTTGCATAGTCATTGATCCTTGACATTACTTGTACAGAAAATGAATGTTTCCAACTTTGGTACCCAATCTCACATTGGTAAAAGTCATAGGTGAGCATAAAAATAAATGGAGGGAAGAATGGGTGAAAGTAAAGGTGGGAGGAATTGATGATGAAGGAATTGATACTGGATACAGAGAGAGATCAAAGCTCACAAATAAGTGATATTAGAATCAATAGGCTTATTTATTAACATTAAAATATCACTTCTAGACAGATCATCTTTCTTTCCCCTGATTACTGAGTGCATTTTCTTCCTGTAGTTAGGCTATAGTGGAAGCCATATTCAAGTTACAAATATTCTTTTATGAGTATGGAATTATGGAAGGAGAGACTATTCTCATTAATATATTTATAAATAATTGCTTGGTATAACCATGCAGATGGCTAAGCACATCTGTTACATTTAGAAGTTCCTATTTCTATTTCCAGAGAGCAAACTAAATTTCATTATGCTTAAGTTGACAGAAGGTTATGTTTGTTGTCAACTCCTTTGTAACAATAGAACTTTCTTAATGAGTATATTACTTATCAAACATAGGAACTAAATGTAGAAGCTGAAGATTGCACTCATGTCTGGTTTCTACTGTAAGAGAAAGATGACAATATACATTTTTGTCCTCTTTTTTAAAAGGACTACAATTATTTTCACTATGAAGAAGCTGAAACCCAATTAAACATTGCTTTACTATGCTATTGTGTGTTTCTGCCCTATCTTTCTTCATTCATATCTGTTATACTAGGTTATATCTTAAATTACAATATAACTTTTGCTAAGATAATATTTTTGTAAATTTTCTTTGTGATTCTAATGCATTAATATTTGAAATCTCAATGTTAACTTTCTCTTCAAGACTAAAATTATAGAAGTTCGGAGTTAACTTTCTCCTCAGTACTAAGGTTACACATTGTCTATCAATATTTTTAGTATCTGTTTTATTCTGTGCTCTTATGTATTATGACATAATTTGCCTAAGAGAAAAGTTACCCACTGTATTTAAGTTTTAATATAAGCCAAGTATTAGGAAAAAATGTTAATTTGCATATAATTATATTTCTTGATTTCATTGTGTGACATTTTCTTTCTAATTTATATTTTATTCATATTAAGGTGATAGGTTATAACACACCAACAATTTTTCCTGTCTGCTCTATAAAAATCTCAATATAACAAAGATATAGTAATAAAAATATTAATACAGTAGCCACAATTTTGAATTATGCTCTTGCAGTAAAAACTATGTATTTACATACCAATTTACAAAGAAAAGAGTAACATAGATTTGACAATAACTAATTTACTGAAAATTAGTTACAAATTAAGCATTAACTAAGAGGATGTAAGCACTTGTTCTTATGTTAAGCTTGGTTAATTTGGCTCCAATAGCAAGGATCTCTCTTTAGGGTATGCTAATTCCATTTATAGTATCTTACTGATGACAATACTTAATCCTCTTTGTAATGTTTACTGATATAAACCTGGGTAGTAAAGCAGCATGCAACCATTTATTGAGAAATAAAATTCTGATAGCTCATTTTGCATCAGTATTATATAAACCTATATTATATTGGTATTATATATTTTATATCTAGAAAAAATGCAGTTTCCTTTAACTCTAACTATTTTTTATTAAGTGTATTTTTTTTAGTATGTTAAGACTAAAATGAAGGGAAAACTAATTTTGATTACATGATTAAAATCATATAAATTTCTTTAATATATCCAGTTTACAGAAAAAAATATAATAAATTTTATTTAAAACAGTAAGCAGTCAAAAAGACATATAATTGATACTTGGCCTTCTGAATATGTACATCACATCAACTATGCTGAATAGATCAATCATCTAAAAGTTTCTGAGGAATTTTTGGACAAATGAAACTCTTTTGGCTATTTCTAAAAATCTATATCTAGGTTTTAAATTCAAATCACAGAGAAATAAGGAAAACTTCAGAGTTGTCACAGTAGGTTAAGTAAATAGCTTTATAAGCACACTGGAACAATACCACAGTCTGGCATACTTTAGAAATAACAAATTCATATTCATGATGATGTCTTTGATTTTCTTCTGGTGCATTCCACTTTCTAGTTTGTAATTAAACCAATGAAAAAATTTCATTAGTGCTGTGGTTTTATGAAAGCCTCAGGAGAAAGAAGAGCCAATCTATAAAGAAAATGCTGGAACATACCCATAAAAAGTAAAAAGCGTCAAAAAAAAATAAGGATAAAAATAATGAAGGAAAAAGATTAAAGAGAGAGAGAGAGAGAAATGAAAGCAAAGAAAAATGATGTGAGTGATTACATATACAAATGCTATCATTTTCTACTCCTGCTCTAAAGGATGCTTTCGCTTTCCCTCCTAACTTTTCTTCCCACTGAGCTTGAATGTAGCATCCATATTGTCCCTATAGTATTCAGAATGCTTTCTTTTTTTTTAGCTTTTTCTTTTGTTTTCTTTTTTTTATTGTTGGTTGTTCAAAACATTACATAGTTCTTGATATATCATATTTCACACTTTGATTCAAGTGGGTTATGAACTCCCATTTTTACCCCGTATACAGATTGCACAATCACATCAGTTACACTTCCATTGATTTATATATTGCCATACTAGTGTCTGTTGTATTCTGCTGCCTTTCCTATCCTTTACTATACCCCTCCCCTCCCCTCCCCTCTCCTCTTCTCTCTCTACCCCCTCTACTGCAGTTCATATCTCCCCCTTGTATTATTTTTCCCTTTCCCCTCGCTTCCTCTTGTGTGTAATTTTGTATAACCTCGAGGGTCTTCTTCCATTTCCATGCAATTTCCCTTCTCCCTCCCTTTCCCTCCCACCTCTCATCCATGTTTAATGTTAATCTTCTTCTCATGCTCTTCGTCCCTACTCTGTTCTTAGTTACTTTCCTTATATCAAAGAAGACATTTGGCATTTGTTTTTAGGGAATGGCTGGCTTCACGTAGCATAATCTGCTCTAATGCCATCCATTTCCCTCCAAATTCTATGATTTTGTCATTTTTTAATGCAGAGTAATAATCCATTGTATATAAATGCCACATTTTTTTTTATCCATTCATCTATTGAAGGGCATCTATGTTGTTTCCACAGTCTTGCTATTGTGAATTGTGCTGCTAAGAACATCGATGTAGCAGTGTCCCTGTAGCATGCTCTTTTTAGGTCTTTAGGGAATAGACCAAGAAGGAGACTAGCTGGGTCAAATGGTGGCTCCATTCCCAGCTTTCCAAGAAATCTCCATACTGCTTTCCAAATTGGCTGCACCAATTTGCAGTCCCACCAACAATGAACAAGTGTACCCTTTTCCCCACATCCTCACCAGCACTTGTTGTTGTTTGATTTCAAAATGGCTGCAATCTTACTGGAGTGAGATGGTATCTTAGGGTGGTTTTGATTTGCATTTCTCTGACTGCTAGAGTTGGTGAGCATTTTTTCATTTACTTGTTGACTGATTGTATGTCCTCCTCTGAGAAGTGTCTGTTCAGGTTCTTGGCCCATTTGTTGATTGGGTTATTTGTTATCTTGTTGTCTAATTTTTTGAGTTCTTTGTATACTCTGGATGTTAGGGCTCTATCTGAAGTATGAGGAGTAAAGATTTGTTCCCAGGATGTAGGCTCCCTATTTACCTCTCTTATTGTTTCTTTTGCTGAGAAAAGACTTTTTAGTTTGAGTAAGTCCCATTTGTTGATTCTAGTTATTAACTCTTGTGCTGTGGGTGTCCTATTGAGGAATTTGGAGCCCGAGCCCACAGTATGTAGATCGTAGCCAACTTTTGCTTCTATCAGACACTGTGTCTCTGATTTGATATCAAGCTCCTTAATCCATTTTGAGTTAACTTTTGTGCATGGCGAGAGAAAGGGATTCAGTTTCATTTTGTTGCATATGGATTTCCAGTTTTCCCAGCACCATTTGTTGAAGATGCTATCCTTCCTCCATTGCATGCTTCAACACACCTCTCTCACCACTGGACAGATCTCCAAACAAAAGTTGAATAAGGAAACTATAGAACTCAATAACACAATTAATAACCTAATCCTCAAAAATAGATCATATATTATGTCACAGGGCAACTCTTAGACAATATAAAGGAGTAGAGATAATACCATGCATCTTATCTGATCATAATGGAATGAAACTGAAAATCAACGATAAAAGAAGGAAGGAAAAATCATGCATCACTTGGAGAATGAACAATAGGTTACTGAATGATCAATGGGTTGTAAAAGACATCAAGGAGGAAATTAAAAAATTCTTAGAGATAAATGAAAACATAGACACAACATATCAGAATCTATGGGACACATTGAAAGCAGTTCTAAGAGGAAAATTCATTGCTTGGAGTTCATTCCTTAAAAAAAAAAAAAAAAAAAAAAAAAAAAAAAAAAAAAAAAAACAACAAATAAATGATCTCATACTTCATTTCAAAATCCTAGAAACAGAAGAGCAAAACAACAGCAAAAGAAGTAGAAGGCAAGAAATAATTAAAATCAGAGTTGAAGTTAATGAAATTGAAACAAAAGAAACAATTGAAAAGATTGACAAAACTAAAAGTTTGTTCTTTGAAAAAATTAATAAAATCGACAGACCCTTAGCCATGCTAACGATGAGAAGAAGAGAGAGAAATCAAATTACTAGCATACGGGATGAAAAAGGCAATATCACAACAGACACTTCAGAAATACAGAAGATAATCAGAAACTATTTTGAATCCTTATACTCCAATAAAATAGAAGATAGTGAAGGCATCGATAAATTTCTTAAGTCATATGACCTGCCCAGATTGAGTCAGGAGGATATAGACAACCTAAAAAGATCAATATCAATTGAGGAAATAGGAGAAACCATCAAAAGACTACCAACTAAGAAAAGCCCAGGACCGGATGGGTATACAGCAGAGTTTTACAAAACCTTTAAAGAGGAACTAATACCAATACTTTTCAAGCTATTTCAGGAAATAGAAAAAGAGGGAGAACTTCCAAATTCATTCTACGAGGCCAACATCACCCTGATTTCTAAACCAGACAAAGACACTTCAAAGAAAGAAACCTACAGACCAATATCTCTAATGAACCTAGATGCAAAAATCCTCAATAGAATTCTGGCAAATTGGATTCAAAAACATATCAAAAAAATTGTGCACCATGATCAAGTAGGATTCTTCCCTGGGATGCAAGGCTGGTTCAATATACAGAAATCAATAAATGTTATTTACCACATCAATAGATCATCTTGATAGATTCAGAAAAAGCATTCGACGAAGTACAGCATCCCTTTATGTTTAAAACGCTAGAAAACCTATGGATAACAGGAACTTACCTCAACATTGTAAAAGCAATCTATGCTAAGCCTCAGGCTAGCATCATTCTGAATGGAGAAAAATTGAAGGCATTCCCTCTAAAATCTGAAACAAGGCAGGGATGCCCTCTCTCACCACTTCTGTTCAACATAGCTCTCGAAACACTGGCCAGAGCAATTAGACAGATGAAAGAAATTAAAGGCATAAAAATAGGAAAAAGAAGAACTTAAATTATCACTATTTGCAGATGACATGATTCTATACCTAGCAGACCCAAAAGGGTCTACAAAGAAACTATTAGAGCTAATAAATGAATTCAGCAAAGTGGCAGGATATAAAATCAACATGTATAAATCAAAGGCATTCCTGTATATCAGCGACAAATCCTCTGAAATGGAAATGAGGACAACCACCCCATTCAAAATATCCTCAAAAAAAAAAAAATACTTGGGAATCAACCTAACAAAAGAGGTGAAAGAATTATACAATGAAAACTACAGAACCCTAAAGAGAGAAATAGAAGAAGATCTTAGAAGATGGAAAAATATACCCTGTTCATGGATAGGCAGAAGTAACATCATCAAAATGGCGATATTACCAAAAGTTCTCTATAGGTTTAATGCAATGCCAATCAAAATCCCAATGGCATTTCTTATAGAAATAGAGAAAGCAATCATGAAATTCATATGACAAAATAAAAGACCCAGAATAGCAAAAACAATGCTATGCAGGAAGTGTGAATCAGGCGGTATAGCGATACCAGACTTCAAACTATACTACAGAGCAGTAGTAACAAAAACAGCATGGTACTGGTACCAAAACAGGCAGGTGGACCAATGGTACAGAAAAAAGGACACAGAAACCAATCCACAAAACTACAACTATCTTATGTTTGATAAAGGGGCTAAAAAGCAGATTGCTTTCTTAATTGCTCAAGATTAGATAAATCCTATTTGTCATTTTTACCCTTTCTCATATCAAGAATCAGTATTTTGCTCAATAAGAAATTAAGAAAATATGTTAATAATAGCCAAAGAATATTCAAATTCTTAGAGATACATTTAACCAAAAATATTAAAACCTGTTTACTGAGAATTATGAAATATAGATAAAGGAAAATTAATGCAGGCACACAAAAAAAATGGAAAGACATTCCACGTTCATTGATTGTAAAAATCAATGTTCTATACTTCCAAAGTGATTGGAGATTCAAAACAATCACCATGAAAATCCAATGACATTCTTTGTCATCTTAAAATTCACATTGAACCACAAAATATCCTGAGTAGCCAAAGCAATCTTAAGTAGGAAGAACAAAACTGGAGGCATCATACTTTCTGATTTTATGACAGATATTGTTTGTAGTAATCTGCTGTGGTGTTGACTGTTTTGCTGTAAAGGCAATAAAATAGATGGACAGGGTGATGGAACAGAACAGAGAAACCAGAAATGAATCTGTGCATCTGCAGTCACCTGATCCTCCATAAGCGTACAAAGAGCACACTGTGGGGATGGATCACCTCTTCTGTGACATCATCAGGAAAATTGCAAATCCAAATGCATAGGAGTGAAACTTGACACTTACCTTACACTATACACAAAATCCTACTTACAAAGGATTAAGAGCTAAAGTGTGTGAATGGAAATTACAGAAGTACTAGAATATTTTACACAGAAAATTAAATAATCAATAGAGAGAAAAGGTAGTTCACAACATAGGACAGGAAAAAAATTTCCCTGTCATGTATTTGGTAGGGAATTAATTTTCAAAAATTTGAAGAACAAATATAAACCAATAGCAAAACACCAAATAAACTATTTAAAAGTTGACAAAAGGGCCTGAGGTTGTGGCTCAGTGGTAGAACACTCATCTAGCATATATTAGGCCCTGGGTTTGATCCTCAGCACCTCACAAAATTAAATAAAATAAAGATATTCTGTCCAACTACAACTAAAAAATAAATACAAAAAAAATTCACAAAGGGCCTGAATAGAAATTTCTCAAAACAACATACCAATAGGTAAAAGGAATGATGCTACATTTCACTAGTCATTAGGGAAATGCAAATCAAAGCCACAATGAGGTACTGTCTCACACCTGTCAGATTGAGTATTGTCAGAAAGTTAGAGATAATGAATGTCAGTGATGGTATAGAGAAAAAGAGACTATTGTGCATTCTCAGTAGGCATGCAAACTGATACAGGCATTATAGACTATATTATGAAAGTTCTACACAAACTTGAAAATAGAACTACTACATGAGCTAGCAACCCCACTTCTGGGTACCTACCTAAAAGAAATGAAATTAGTAACTCAAAGATATATCCACACTGTCGTGTTTGTTGTAGCATCGTTTCCATTAGCCAAGATTCTCAAACAATGTATATGTCCTATAGTGGATGAAAAAATAATGTGGCACATGTGAAATATTATTTGGCCATAAATTGAATGGAATCCTGTCATTTACCACTAGATGGATCAATGTTGAGTACATTATATTATCATTATTATGTGAAATGGGCAAAGAAAGAAAAATGTCACAGTAGATGCGCAATGTAAAGTTATTGTTCTCACACAAGTAGAAAGTAGACAAGTGGTTACCTGGAAGTAAAGTATTGGATTTGGGACATGCTAATCAAGGGGTACACAATTTCATTATGAAAGATAAATATGTTAAGTAGTCTAAAGTACAACAATGTGATTATAATTAAGAATGTTTTATAGCATATTGGAACTTTTCTAAAAATGAAGATATTAAATGTTTTTTTCTACTTACACATGCACAAACACACTCACGCACACACACACACAAGAATCATGAAAAGTAAATAACAACTATAAGAGATTTTGTATATATTACTTATTTTGATTTTGATGAATCTTCCTCAATATATGTGTGTATAACATTGTCTAGTTGGAGGTCTTAAGTGTATACAATTATATTTGTTTATTTTTCTTTGTTTATTTTGACTTTTGGTGCTGGGATTGAACACAAGGCCTTGTTCATGCTAAGTAACTACTCTATCACTGAGTTACACTAGTTCAATTATAGACAATTTTTAAATGTCAATTATACTTCAATCAAAATAAAAAAGCAGATGCATTGTTTTAAGTGCCTCTCTTTCAAAGAGTGACCCTATTGTTTAAATGTTTTGTCACAATTTTTTTCTTATTTTGCTTTTTTTAATGAGGCAAGAACAGAAAACATGAGATCTGTATTTCTAGCAAAATTTTAAGTGTACAGAACAGTATTAGCCATAAGCACGATGATACACAGTAATCTCTAGAAGTCATGCATAACTAAACTTTTATATCAGGATTCTAGCTGTAGTAAAAATTATTTTGGAAGATATATCTTCATATATTTTGCTATGGCTTAGATATCTGATATTCTCAAAAGCTATGTGCGAGACAATGAAAGAATGCTCAGATTAGATTGTGATAGCCTTAACATAATCCATGGGTTAATCCACTGATACGGATTAAGTGGGTAGTAAAAGTTGTTAGGCAGGGTGTGGCTGGAGGAAATAGGTAACCTGGAAAATGTGTGGGGTTATCCATTTTGTTCCTGTTGAGCAGAGCTCTCTCTCTGCTTCCTGGTTGCGATGTTCAGAGCACTTTCCTCCACCATGCTCATCAATCATGATGTTTTGCCTTATTTAAGATCCAGAGTTATGGAGTTGGCTGAATTTCTGAAACTCTGAGCCAAAATAAAGTTTCATTCTTTAGGTTGTTCTTGTCAGGTGTTCTGGTCACAATAATGCAAAGCTGAGTACTAAAGTATTATACATTTGAGATTTCTCCATGTTTTACATAGCACAAAAAACTTTTTTTGTGGCTGAATAATATTCCATTTTAATGGTATACTATAGTTTGATCATTAATTTATCTAGTTAAAGCCATTTTGGTTGAATTTATGTTTCAGCAAATATTATAAAAGTTACTATAAACATTTGTTCTTGTCTGGTCTTTTGGCCCCCAAGATGAAAAGCTGACTACAACATATTCACAGAGCTACTGGGGGAAGAAAACATGAATACCATTAAATAGAAAATAAGTGCTTTAAAAATGAATTCAAAATAAAAATGAACATTGAAGAATTACTGTTCAAATGTTATTTTTGTTCTGTTTTGTCTACAACATTTGTGCATGTGTAAATATATGTTTTTTCCAAATCATTTCCATTACATCTAGCTTCCAAATTAAAAAAAAAAATGTTTGGGAATTTTAAAAGGAACTTTTAAAACAGCTTGCCACTGTCAACAATATCTTTCTCAGACAGTTCTCCTTTATTCTTGGTGTCTCTTCAAGGAAACAGAGTCTTATGAAAATGTTTTCTCATCGATATGAAAGAGTTCCTCAACATCATTTTTTAGAAAATTAATTTTTTTCATCTAGTTACACCACTAATGCATTTAAACACTCCCTGAATAATTTCTTCTCTAAACCACATATTTCAAAATGCAGATCGTTTTATATAGCAACATATTAATAAGTGGTACATATATTGTAAATGTCTTAACACTAAGGGCAGCACTCTGTAACAGTACATCCTCACGTTGCTTTTAGCATGAATGGTTAACACTAAGTGAATTAAATATCACCTTAGGTAGTTTCATGCCCATACAGGGTTACTTTTTGCAGCAAAATCAACATTAATAACTTCAAAAACAAAAGTAACAATGAAAATCTTTTGTTTTTCAAAACTTTTAGTGTTTTTGAATTGTTAGTAGGATATTGAGTAATATATTATCCAAAAGGAGAAGTAAACCTTATTAGACTTGGTTTTCTTAGCAATAAAAGTTGTTTGGCCATTAAAACTCCCACCTTCTTTTGTATTTCAAGTATACAATAAATTTAAATTATGTCTTTCACTTCTTACATTCTTTAATACGTGTGGAAAATGGTTTGGAATCTGCATCATCAATTATAAGGGTCACCTTTTACTGTTGCTTGATGTTCTTCTATACTGTCTCTCAGATTGTTGCTTAAATCTCTGTGAAGCGATACAGAGTTCAACATGACTGTTTTCTGTTACACTGAATGAGAGCTCACTTCAAAAACAACAACAACAACATATATTCAACAAATAACAGTATTGCCAAGAAGAAAGGTGATATTGAACTGAAGAACCAATATTTTGGCAAAGCATCCTTACCCATAGGAGTCTCCTTAATGTTTTGGCATAAAAATTAGGTAAACAACATGTGGTCTAACAAATCCTTTAGGCCCCAGGGGAAGATTTTAGCACAGGGAGAAAAATATGGAACATCAGCTGTTTCTGCTTACTGAATGTTCATTGCTATTTTATGGAGAGAAGGATACAGGTAATTTTACCAAGTTTCCCAAGTAATAGGTTCTCAAGCATGTAGCCATTTCACAGTGGACACTTCAATGTCACTGTTCCTACTAGAGGAGTCATACAAAAAACAGGGTATTATAAAGGTTTTTTCTAAGAATTAGAAAAAAAAATTATGATACTGAATTCTACTGCAAACGTCTTATAAAGATTTTTTCATGTTTAAAAATCATTTTTATGAACTCACTCTATGATTTTATAATTAAGATCTTTTTTTTTTATTATTTCCACAGGAGACTTTACAATGTGCTAATGTGTGCAGGTATTGCTAGCATATCCTTGTGTTTGTTAAAACTGAGTAAAGTCACCCCGGAGTAGTCAAATAAGAAGTTTCTTACTAGAACACACAAAAAAATCATCACTTGCTCTAATTGCAGGAAACTGCTATTCAGCCTACAGTTATAAGTAAAATCATTCAATCTGTCTGTGTGTCTGTATATCTTTCTATTTTCTTTTTATCATCTATCTGTTTTGGGGGTTCTTGGGTACTAGTAATTAATAGATGGGTAAAATGAGATAATAATGTTTATAAGTTTGCAAACCATTTAAACTATTTTAAAACAAGTTAAAAAGTCATCCCTATAATATTATATAATTTTTATACAACATTTTTATATGTTTCTATTATTTAAAAAAATTTTTTTTGTAGTTGTAGATGGGAAGAATGCCTTTATTTGTTTATTTTTATCTGAACCCAGTTCTTTACACATGCTAGACAAGTGCTCTGCAACTGAGCTATAGCCCCACCCCTTGTATAATTTCCTTATACCATCAAAATTTAATGTTGAAATGAACAAAGGCAACCCATATGACAGAAGCAGAAGTTATTTTTTTAGAGTGAGTCAGCCCTCATCACTTACGTTTGGCAGAGGTTGAAAGGCAGGCAGGTGAGTGGGAAAGGTTAATAACAACAATAACAAATAATCAGTTAAGTCTTCAGAGGTGCTCTGGAAGAAGGTTGTTTTTTATGTAGAAGCTGAGGAAGGTTAACATGAGATGGCATGCTTTATGATTGGTTTGGGGAGAGTATTTGGTTTCCTCTGGTTAGTTGCATTGGAAGCATAAGGAAAGAGTCAGGCTGCTACTGACCAAGTCCTCACCTTTCCTGTCCAGTGGCTTTAGCGCTGTGGATTGGCTTCTGGCCTGATTGCTGTGATGTTGGTGATTCAGATTTCTTTTGTCATATAATGGTCTGTTTATTTTCACTTTTAATTCAATATTTTCTTAGATATTTAATAAATTCACTCCTCTAACAGCAAAGATTCACAAAAAGGAGGGAAGGAGGAGAAAGGAGCACAGGGCAGATGTATCCTTTCAGGGCATGCCCACCGGTGACCACCTCTTTTAGCTGTGCCCTGCCTGCCTACAGTTACCATCCAGTTAGTTCAATAAAACTAGGATGGACTAACTAAGTTACATCTCTTGCAATCTAATCATTTCATGCAGAAACATTTCTTCATTAACACAGGAGGTTTTGGGGGACGCCTCAATCTAAACCATAACACAATCTATTATTCTTGCTTTTGTTATAGTTATATTTTAGATGACCACAGCAAAAAAAAAAAATACACAAATACTTGGATTTTTCACACAGACTATAAATAATGCTACAAAAACATGTGTTTGACAGAATATTTTATGTTGAAGATCATGAAAAATACAGAGACTGAGAAATATCCCAGATCTGAGTTTACTAAGGAAACACGACAACCAAGTACTACATGGTATACTGGATCACATACTAGAATTGTAAAATAGGACACTAGGACAGGTGTGATGGCACATACCTGTAACTCTAGCAGCTTGGGAGGTGAGGCATGAGAATTGTGAGTTCAGACCCAGCCTCAGCAAAGTCGAGACACAAAGCAACTCAGTAAGTAACAGTAAGTTTACTATTAATAGTAAGTATTAATAGTAAGTATTACTATAGTAAGTTCTATTACTCAGTAAGTAATAGAATCAACTTAGTTGATTCTATTGTGCAAAAATGACTTTTCTAGTTATGACCAATATGATATGCTACAATTTTACAAAACAGTGTGAGGCATATACAGGAATTCTGTTTACTCTTGTTTCAGTCAGCATTTTTGCTGCTGTGACTAAAGGACCCAACCAGCACCATTGTAGAGGAGAAAAGTTTAATTTGAGGGCTCAGTTTCAGAGGTCTTAGTCCATAGGAGGCTGGCTCCATTTCTCAGAGCACAAGATGATGCTGAACGTCATGGCAGAGTGTGACCATGGTGATCAAGAAGCAGAGAGGTCTTCACTTCCAGATACAAATATATATATCCGAAAGCCACACCTCAATTCCCATCTTCTCCAGCCACACTATCACTTCAGTTACCACTCAGTTTAATCCCTATTAGGGGATTAAATCACTGATTGGGTTAAGACTCTTAAAACCCAATAATTTCTCCTCTGAACCTTCTTGCATTGTCTCACATGTGAGCTTCTGGGGGATACCTCACATCCAAACCATAACAATGCTTTATAAGTTTTCTATGAATAAAATTCTTTTCAAATTAAAAGTTTTAAAAGTAAAGAATCACATTCTACCACTTTACTGAATACTGACCAATTTTGCACAGATTCTTTGTTTCCTAAATGAACCATTCTTGTTTATCTTCCCTCCTTGCTCCTATACAAATGCTGTTTCAATTTTGAATTCTCTTATTTTTTTTGAGTTGAAATGTGACTATAAGAAAATATAAATGGAACAATCTGAAAAAAAGCAAGAATCTCTGGAATTTGTGATTAGCTGATACTTTTTGTACAGGCTTCCTGCAGTTGAAAGGAGCAATTACCTTGGGGTGTGAAGACTCAAATCTGAACTCACCTAGAACCCTAACAAGCATGAGATAATGATGAAATTATTTAATCTTTTTAGAAGGTAAATCCATTATCTGAATATTCACCTATGCTTATGTAAATTTAAAGGAAAATCATTTTCATACATAATTTAAAAAATAGCTGAATAAGAAAGAGTTAATCATTTTTCAAGGATTACAGGTATGAATAAATATTGAAAATAATTCAAAAGCATATTATGCAACAAAATAAAATCATACAATGTTTAAAGTACTATTTATTATATCATCAAAAAGAAGAAAAACAGGGTATATACCCAGGAATTGAGTAATATTCAATGTGATGAAGAATCAGTCAATTCGCATGTTTTATGATAATCTGATAATGATAATACGATGCTGAAAGTTATGTAAAGAGAAGAAATAAGAGCCAAAATTTGCTCAATACTTCTTAATAATAAGAAGTAGTTGAATGAATTTTCCCTGTTAGATCTGCAGAATTATTATGTAATCCTGGAACTAAAAATATGGATAATAAAGCAAGAAATTGATCACATGTTCACATAAAAGTCCAAGAAAAATATCAGTTTCTGAAAAACTCGATTTACCATATATTGCATTTAAAGTATATGTAAATTGGTAGCTTCTAAAATAATAAAAATAAGATAATTTATTATTCACATGAATAAAGTTGAACTACCATTCATCACAGACCAAAATTAATACCAGAAAGATTAAAGACAAAAAATGAACAACAAAGAATTGAAATATTTAGATGAAATATAGAAGGATATTTTTATGTCTTGAATTAGACAATATTTTAAAAATCAAGAAATAAAAGCACTCAATATTGATGCATTCCAAAGCTAAGACTCTTCGATCAAACAATAGAGGTAAAATGAAGATTCAAATAGTAAATTAGAAGAAAATTCTTGTGAATATATAAGCAAGAAAGGTTTACCATTTATAATATATAAAAAGCTCTTAAAATTAGTCAGGGAAAATTATCTATTAGAAAAATAAGCAAATTACAGAAATGATTTTTTTAGAAGTATCATATTGGTCTAATTAAGCATATCAGTTATTGAACATACAAAAATATACTCAACCTTATCAGCAATGAAAGAAATGAAAACTAAAATCATAACAAGATTCTACTTTACAATCAGTGCATAAAAACATCTAGTAATCCCACTGTTGGTGAGATTTTCTAACAAAGGGAACACTTGACGGCTGTCATGAAGATGAATTGCTATAACCCTTTAAGAAAACATTGAAGCACATGTTGTAATATAGAGCATTTCCATAAAGAGCCTCCCAAAAATACCACTCCCAAATGATGCACACATGCTACTGCAGACATTATAAAGCTGTTTAGAGTAGCATTGTTCAAAGCAACGACTGGATAATATCAAATACATAAAAGGAATGGAATTATAGCTCTAACATCAATATAGATGGATCCTAGAAATTAATGTTGATAAAAAATAAAACACCCCAAAATTAATTTATAATAATGCTTGCACAAGGAAGAAGTCATGATAGTACATTTTCCCTTAGGTTGAAATCACTTAAAATATGGTTTTTCTTTCTGTATGCAGAACCTTATGTGCCAAGTGATACATGGGAACATCTGTTCAGCAGTTAATGACTCAGATAACCAGCTGTTTCCAACCTATGGCTTTACCTCGCAAAATGCAGTCTGCACAACCACCACAAATAAGATAAGTATGAAAAGACAATCTACTGTCCTGTGCTATGGTCTGAAGGATATACATGTTCTAACCCTGATCACAAACAATCAAGAGGTCCTGACTAACTACAAACAATCAATAAATGGTGAACATTTGACTTTTTGAGAAATAATCAATAGATTTATCTAAAGAATTAACAAAATCAATTTAACAAAATCAACTCTATAGAGTTTAGGGATAACAGTGTATGTAATAAAGTTATAAAAAATCAGGAAAGCATAAAAGAACAGTGACATCAGAGAAGGAGATAGAGGAATGAGGTCAAGGAAGAAGAAAATTTCATTTATGGTTAACTTTTTAATTTGTTTCACTGAGTCAGGATATTTATTTTGCTATATATAATTGTAGTATAACTTACTTTGGGAATACAGTCTTTATTTTTGTGAATAAAATTTTTATAATAGAGATAAAGAATACCCATAATGTAATCATTTTAATTTTTTTGAAAGATGAGCCTTCCTTCATTCATTAGAAAAAAATATATAAGAAAGGTGCTCATTTCACATTAAGCCCTGAAATGGCTTTTTTTTTGTGAAAACCTATACATTTCTTCGTTGTAAATTTTTAATATCTTTTTTTCTTTGTGAGCCTCTTTCTTCTCTTTTCAAGTTATTAAACATATTAAACAGCATAAAATTAAACTTTGTGCTACCCCGAAGTAATGGCAAATCACTTCTAAGATTGATATTGATAATTCACAAAAGTTGAGATTTGGAATATTTTATTCATGTACTAAAAATTAGCTGGACTAAAGCTACATACATAAAAGTGTTTAGAAATTCAAAGCTGCAGTCAAATCTGGCCTTCGGGAGAATCCACAGAAAATTGCATCTCAGAAGTTTCTCCACTGAAACCTCCTTTGCAGACCCTCAGGGCATAAAACTTGGCCTCGTGACTTATCAATACCTTCCTTCTAAGTAATTTACTTCATTGCATATTATCCCCTAAGCTATTTACAGATAATACTATAGAGATGTCAATCCCTGATGACCTTCTGCTCATCAAGAAAGACAAGTGTTTGTCTATCATGGTATACTAAAGTCAGATATGCACAGCCAATATAATCTGAGTTTTACCTGAGGTTTTAGAATTATTTGAACATGACTTTCATAATAATTAATCTGCAAAAAGGAAGGAGTGGCAGACATGTAGATCATGTTATGGCTCTTGTCAGGACAAATAGCCTAAGATAATGTTTCTGTGGATGTTTACCAGCCTGAATTTATTCAGACTCCAACAATCATTTTGTGGTCCCAAGTGACACTGCTTGTGTGAAGAATCGAGATACCCAGTCTGGAATCCAGAGATGTGCTGCTGAGAGGATGCTTCCAGTTTCTGTCCAGTGGAATGGAGAGATTTTCAAATTTCCAAATAGATCAGCGGAAATAGCCACAATCCACAAAGGTACTAATCCTTTTTTTTTTTTTTTTTTTTTTTTTTTGGCATTTGAGAAACCATTCAAACACTTTTGCCACCAATAAATAAATAAATAAATAAAATGTGAGGATTCATTTAGGGTCTTTTTTTAAGGTAGGGGAAAAATAAAATCATCTTGGAGAATTATTTTAAGAAAAGCATAATGATATATAAAAACACTTCCATCATTGCCCCCCCCAATTAAAGTGTACAATCTTGCTTTACTTATTCAAATATGAATAGTTATATCTTACAAATATAGATTTTTCTCTGAAAAAAAGTAGCCATTGAAGATATTTGTAAAAAATTAATGGTTTAAAAATTCATAAAAGATCTATACAGATGGAAGAATAAATAAATTCTGTTCTGATTATTGAGAAACTACCTAATTGTTTGTTGCACTAAGAAATCATCACTTAAAATTAATAGAAAACATGTGGCTTTAAGCAAAGACTTTTTTTCATGTATTTATTATTGGCACACTTGACATGTTTTGATAACCTTCTGGCTGTAGGTTCAATTAACATTTCTTTAATGGTCTATGTAATAGTAAAAATCATCAATCAACTTTCCAATAAAAGAATGATTTTTGGTTGTTATTCCAATCTGTGATAGTTGCGGCTGGGGTGCAAAGGTTGAGACAGAAAACAATGCTTTCTAGGGCCTTAGGTGGTCAACTTCTGCCCCTCAGAACTGTTTGGTGAGTGGAGGTGCTATCATAGGCCCTGCATATCACTAAGGTGCAACCTCCACTCCCAGTGAGTCTGGAGGGCAAAGTATTGACCCCAAGAATATTATCCTCACATATTAAAGCTTTGGACTTGCTCAGGGCCTGCCATTTTTACCTTCTTTCTAATTTTTTTTCTCTTGAAATATGAATTTGTTTATTTTAGTCCCACCACTGTATGTTGGAAGCATTTTACTTGCCTGACTTCACCATCTCTTGGGTGAAAGCAATTTACCCCAGAACAATCCCATCTTGACTCTCACTTAAATATGATTTAGATGTTATTTAGATGAGACTTTACACATTAAATGTTAAGATCCTGAAATTAGTTAAGGCTTTCTAAGTACCTAGATAGGATGAATATATTTTGTGTCTGAGAGGGATGAGTATATTTTGTGACTGAGAGGGATATGAATTTTGGGAGGCCAGAAGCAGAATGCTTTAGTCTGAATGTTTGTGACCCTCCAAAAATAATGCTTATAATCTGTTCTCCAAGATTATGGTATTTGAAGATGAAGACATTGGAAGTTAATTAGGTCATAAGGATGAAGGACAGAAAACTCATGATGGAATTAATGCCCTTGTAAGAGGCTCCCAAGAGGTTTACCACCTCTTCTATGATGTAAGGACACAGCAAAAATGATACCATATTTTCTACAAACCAGAAAGAGGGTCTGTATGAGAAATCAAATTTGTGGGCATCTCCATCTTGTACATCACAGTCTTCATTAGTGAGAATAATTTTCTGTAGTTTATATATCTAATTGTGTATTGTATATTGTTATAGAAGTCCAAGTGGTTGAGGATAGGAGAGAAACAACTTGTAATAATAATAATAATCATAATGCCAATGTTAAGTTTTGTAGTTTTTTATATTGTATTTTTCTTCTTTCATAAAAATAAATAAACTGGAATAAAGCATTTGAGATTTAATATTAAAATGTAGAAAATTATTAATTTAAATTTTGAGGTGACACAATTATAGCTGTTCTTGTATGCTAATAGAATTACATGACATATTTTTACTTCTCTATAAAAATGATTATACTTACATTTTGATAAGTACACATTTATTATGTCCCCAAAACATTCCATTTAATTATACACAAGTTAATTTTAATCTTTAGAGTAAAGATTAAAATGTTAATGATAGATGTGTGAATACAACCAAAAATTTAAAGCATTTCTAATTTTCATATCAATAAATACTTCCCTTTGTCTTCAAATTGCAGGCAATGAAACCACATTCAATTGTTTTTATTACAGGATACAGAGCAATCCACCAAAGCCATGAAAACAAGCACATTTTCAAAATAATTTATTTTTTTAAATATTATTTTTAGTTGTAGATGGACATAATACCTTCATTTAATTTTTATGTGGTGATGAGAATTGAACCCAGTGTCTTCCACATGTGAGACAAGCATTCTACCACTGAGCTACAACCCAGGCAAAGATAATTTATTTTTAATACTGGTAGACTGCTAAAATTTGTTCTCTGAACAATCACATAAGTTTGTGTACAACTACACAGATATCCACCTAAGTCTGGGAATATATCTTCCCCAGTAGTTAGTGGAGAGCAATCTGTGGACCTTCTGGTCATGTGAATAATACCTCTGAAGACACTAGTTATACACTAATTATGAATTTAAATACTAAGTTGGGACTTTTAGCTAAAATGAATTTAAAAGGCACTCTAATTTTTTTAATCCAACTTGTAATTATAGTTCACAAATACCACTGCTAGACTATACAATCACTATCAATTTTAGAATTTATTCACATTAAGTCAGTTTAAACAATTAACTTCTCTTAGTTTTATTTGGGTGAAATTATCATTTCAGTCTTTAGATTTTGGTAAAAACATAATATTCAACAAACGCTAAAAGAGTATTATATTTGATATTTCCCTTAAAAAAGTTCTATTTGCATTTCAGGTTTTGAGGTCTATATGTCTATAACAATTACTTATCCAAACCATTGTGGCAAGAAAAAATAGATTACATGTAAATAATAAGCATAGCATATTTGTGCATAAAATAAAACTAAAATTTTATACAGATAACGATGTTCTGCTAACCTCCTCCTCCTCCTCCTCCTCCTCCTCCTCCTCCTTCTTCTTCTTCTTCTTCTTCTTCTTCTTCTTCTTCTTCTTCTTCTTCTTCTTCTTCTGTGCTGATGATGAGTGACCCCAAGGGTGCTTTATGCTTTATCATTGAGCCACATCTCTAACTCTTTTTATTTTTTTATATTTTTAGTGAGACAGGGTCTCACTAAGTCACTTAGGGCCTCCCTAATTTGCTGAGGCTGGTCTTGAACTTGTAATACTCCTATATCAGCCTTTGGAGTTTCTAGAATTACAGGTTTGTGTAACCATACAAAGGTTTTTTTTCTTCCCTAACATTTTTTTATAAGCAGTTTGAAGACAATATCCCCAATAATCACTCTTAATTCATCTTGCATATTTACTAAAAGTTTATTTTATTCATGTTATCTTCCAATGGTTGTCATTTTCCTCATCACAATGAATCAACAAGAGGGTGGGCCTTATATTATTCTGGGATATATTAATAAGCTTTGAGCTATAATTTGGCCATTATCCCAAGAAAGATATTACTAACATTACATTTTAATTATAAGGAAGTAATAAGGTGACAAGGAAAACAATAATATAATAAAACATGCAGTAAATTTACTTTGATTATTTCTAACTAATTGTCAATGAAAGAAGCAACTGCTTATTCCACATTTTGGATGAAGGCTGTAGAGAATATCATTTTATTGAGGGAAGAGAGTATGGGATAAAATAATGAGAGCTGAAAAAGAAAGCAACTTAGGCAAACTGGACTCTGATTCCAAAAAATTTCTTTTTCTACTTTGATAAATTCAGGAACACTCTGTCTTAAAACTTTTAGTGAAGAAAGGGAAAACAAATGCATATCGTCAAGGGTAGTCTAGTGAATGTATTCTTCCAGATTCTCTTTCAATCGAATTCAAATTCAGTAAGGCACATGAATGAACTAAAAGTTTCGAAGCCAAAGTTCAGTTTCTATGAAGACTGAATAGAAAAATAAAACCAAGTATAAGCTGGCAGTTTAACAAATAATATAACATAAAATTTAGAAATTAAAAATGTACAAAAATCAGGGATGCAACAAAGTCAATATAAGAAGAACAACATCAAAATCAATAATAATATCAAAATATAAGCAGACTTGAAAAAATTAGGATAAAGATTTTCTTATAAAACCTAAAAATCCAAAGACCAAAAAGTGCTTCAAATTTGAAAAAGAGAAGTTAGGAGAATAAAAATGAAATAGCCCAGCTTCTCAGGAGGCTTAGACAGGAGCACCATAAGTTCAAAGCTAGCCTTGGCAAAAGTAAGGTGTTCAGCAAACAAGTGAGACCCTGTCTCTAAATAAAATACAAAATAGGGCTGGGGATGTGACTCAGTGGCTGAAGTGTCCCTGAAGTCAACCTCAATGCCTAGTTCCCCCCAAAAAATGAAATAGATTTTTTACACAGGACTATAGTATAGGAATGGAGAGTGAAATAAAAAAGAGAAAAGCAAAAGTAAACAGAGATGGATAATAGGAAATAATATTGAAGAAATTGAGAGCCTGTCCAAAATCTTGAACAATCAGGAAATTGAAGTTTTAGAAGTCATAGTCATATATTTGTTTATCTTCACATTTCACAAAAGGGAACAGAAAGGTCGGTGTATATAATATGGATGTAAACACAATTGTGTAAACAAAATATTCTTAATATTTTTGGGTTTAAGACCCTTACATTTCAAAAGTTCTTGAGTATTCTGAAATATTTTTCTTAATGTATGTTAATATTTTTCATTTTAGAAACCAAAATTGAGCATCTGTTACACTGTTTATTCTATAATACATTCAAGAAAACAAAATAAACCATCATGTCAAACTCAATAAAATGTTTTATCAAAATGATTATTATTTTAATATTTATTTTTTAGTTTAGTTGGACATAATAACTTTTAAAATTTTATTTATCTATTTACTTATTTTTTTATATGGTGCTAAGGATCGAACCCAGGGCCTCACACATGCTAGGCGAGCACTCTACTGCTGAGCTACAACCCCAGTCCCCAAAATGACTATTTTTAACAAAATATGAAACAATTAGTTTTAAAAGTGTCTCTTTTTACATTTTTGCAAATATCTTTGAAATCTGGAATAAGAAAAAATAGTTTGATTCCTATATTAGTTTCTGCATTAAAGCTATTGTAATATAAATTTGGTTTCTCATGTCTGAACCTAGTCAGTCTTTATTCAGATGTATTTGGCAATGAGAATATTATACTTTAATAGACTTTTTAGAAAGTATGGATGTACGTCCTTCTTTGACATTATACCCATACTTGGAAGAATCACTTTCTTAAAGGTTAATTTTAATGTGTGATTTAAAACCACACTATACTGTTAAATTTACTTTGTGATAATAAAATTGAAAATACCTTATTTTGTACTTAGGAAGAATTTTTTATTCATGCATAATTTTGTAGTATCATATATTGTTCATTTTGAAAGTATCAGTTTATTCTGTTATATAGTTTTTTTAAGATTTGACACATTTTGGTATATGTATCAGAAATCACAATTTAGACTTTTCTACTGATTTTATCAGACAAGCCTGTAAGTGTCAGGAAGCTACCAAGTTCACAGTGACAGATTCAAGTTTTCCAAATTTACAATTTTCTCCTGAGATTTTGAATTTCATCACTGGCATCAAATAGTGTGAGTTGCCTTCTTTGATGTGACAAGCTCACTTCATGAATTTTTGAGAAAAATCTGCCAACTAAACAAGACTGTATAATTATAGGTTTTCTGTTAGTCATCTTCTCAAGTAAGAGGGCTCTTTGAAAAAAGTTGATAGTTGAGCTTGCAACTGAAACAGTTGGCTCCACTGGAGACATTTACTGTACTTTACTAGACAGCAGAGGTGCTTTATGTGATCTTCCTCATTTCTTCACACTAAATATTGAAAAGTAGGCATACTCCAGTGTTCAAGATTAAGTAGAATTTAGTGCTTCATTAAAAAGTTTTAAAGTGAAATATATTTTTTAACTGATTGTATGGTGGTGATGAACACAATGACTATTTTATATGCTGGTGGCACCTTACAAACTGATGACAGAAGCTACAGAGCTCTCTAGTTTTACTATGTGCCTTAAATAAATCAAGTACAATGTTCGTGAATGACTTTGAAATAATCAGATATTTTAGTTTCCACATAAAATAGTACCATATTTTAGGGATGACTACATTTGTTTCTATCTTCAAATCATTTAAGAAGTAATGAATGTGAAATAACATTTTCTTTTTAGGGAAAGAAATATTTTATGACCTCCATTTACAATCAGCATACATGTGAAGAAAGATTCAAGTTTTTTAATATAACATATCTCTAAAAAATAGATGCATTCATAGCAAATACTGTTTTAGATATTTGATAAGGTGTTTCTGTGAAAGATTTTACTGACAGGATTGATTATATATAATGAGAAGAGATTACTTTTTATTTTTAGCCCTTGGTTACTAAAGGCAAGGTTAGAATCTTGAATGCTTTTGTTATTATGTTATGTTGAGATATTTAAAAATTTCTTTATACTTTTTATGTATGGCTTTTTTTTTTACTTTGTTAAAAATAATGTAGTTTGTTGTTGTGTGAACTGATTAGTACAATAAATAAGAGTGTAAGTTATAGGTTATAGATTTGTGAAAAATATAGATTATAGCTATAATATTTTGACAAGTGAGATAGGATAATTATAAAGCAAGAACTGTCATAGACAGGCCTAAGACACCATTTTGCTGCCTTCTTAAAAAAAAAAGTTACAAGAGCTGTTTCTTAGAAACTGAAATGAAAGCTATTTTCTTATAATATATTGTTTTCTATACTTTGTACCCCACAAAATGTATTCAACCCAGGATATCAGGATATGGGGTTCTTGGTGACCAAGACTTTGAAGTAGATTCTCATCCCTGCTAACCACCTGCTCAAACTCAGGATACGATTGTCTAACACCTCCTCAGATCCAAGATGTGGTTAACTGAGTTGTGAAACTGACTGCTTTTTTCTAGCTTCTGTGATTGGCTTGCTTGCATGATGATAATGAAAGCCCCTGAGTGGTGGTTTTCATCTTTAAGTTCCCAGGATACAGGCCAGGAACCTATTGTTCTCCCATAGAGCTTCAGTCTATATTGGTGGGTGACAGTCCCTGGCCAGGTAAATAAAGCTCTCTTTGATTTGAATTAGGACTGTGTTTTCTGAAGCAGCTTCCCATAACAAGTTAAAAGACAATGTGAAAGGGACATGTATTTTGAGAATGTCGGATGCCTAAATCTAGTTATGATTTTGAATTCCTGGGTTAACATTGTATACTTTAATATATTTAGGGATATTATATTTAAAATAAGTGGGCAATCCGTACAAAAATTTTGAGCAAAAATTAATTACATATATTGATCAGATTTCACATAATCTCTAAGAAAGCATCACACTTCATATCAAGGAGAAAAATATTTAAAAGTGAGTTTTAAATTGTGTTTCATAACTACAATTGTATTTTACTAGTTTTTATTTTACTTTCTAAATCTAATATAGGTTTTAGTAGATACTGAACTATTACCTCTCTAATTTATTTTAAAATTAATAAAATTTATTTTAAAATTGATATCAATGTTAATTTACTTGATTTTCTTAAAAAACACTATCATTTTACTGCAAATGGTCATATAACCATAAATTTGCTTAAATGTTGAAGTGTCTATCATCCCATTAATTTTTAAAAGTGTAGAAGAGCAGAAAATATTTTCATCTCCTTAAAGTTAGAATTTCTTCCAGATGACTAACACCTGTGATGTAAATAACTCTGTGGACAGTGTTTAAGCTGTAACAGTTTCAATTTTCTCCCAGCAAGAAAACAACTTGCACCAACAGCTGTTACCTCTTTCCCTAGGGCAGAAGATAGACCTGGATTTCAAAACAGAGAACTAACCCAGGGCAAGAAATTGATGATCATTTGAGTTTGTGCAGTTATCCACTTATTAATGTTAAAACAGTAGGTTTAGATTCTTGTTCTATCATGTGAAGTTTATTTGCTTGAAAATTATTGATCAAATAAAAATTTAATATAATATTCAATCTTGGGTAGCTAGAAAACTATGCATTGGAATTATTTACAAGTACATTAAGAACTAGCTTGAATTTTTAGAATATAAAGCATGCACATATGCATCAGACATAATTCAAGGCATTTCATCTTCTCTCTGGCATGTATTTTGTTTAAAAAATATAAAATTAATTGGAAATATAATCACATTTTAATAACCTTATCAAGTTATTAATATTCATTTAAAGCTGTTAGAGCTTTTATCTGTACCATGTGATCAAGAGGGCTAAGGAGATATGAATAATTAGGTTGAAATTATGGAGTCTAAGAAAGAAGGATTGGTATAAGAATATCTATGATATCTGAAAACAAAGTAAAGGTCTTTGAGTTTCACTCTTAACAACTTTGCAACTGAGCTATTTTGACAACAATTTATTAAAAACTATACACACTTTCCCCTGCCCACTCCCACTGATTAAACTACAGAATAAATCCAGTGAAGAAGTTCTTGCCCTTCCTGGTACCCTAAAAATAGATGAAAGTTCACCACACAGAGAGATTGGGTCAGGAGGACACAGATTTGGTTTCTGTATCTATAAAATGGGAACATTCCAAATAAATCTATTGTGTTTGAAGTCAGAAAATTGGTTATCTTAAGGGAAGAATAATCATGTTTCTTAATATAGTTTATAATTATAAATTTGCAACATTTTTTGTAAATATAAATCAATATTAATAAAGAAAAGAGATATATATTTAATCTATTCTATGTTAAATTGTGTCATATAGAGAGTAAATATGGCTTTCACTGAGAAGAGATCAAAGAGGATAGTTAGAAAAATTGAAAAAGTAAATAGAGGAAGTTTTGTATGAGGTAATGAAAAAAGAAAAATAGTGTATTACTTTCCTGTGGGCTACCATAACAAATTACCGCAAATCTGTCAAAAAAAAAAAAAAAACAGAAATGAATTATTCCACTAGTCAAGAGGTGAGAAGTTGTCATGCTCCTTCCAGAGTTTCTGGGAGAGAATGGTCTCTTTTCTCTTCCTTCTTCCTGAGGTTCCAAGCACTCCTTGGGATTGGGCAGCAGCCTCTACTTCTCAGCCTCCACCATTATGTGGCCTGCTCTTCTCTATGCTGATCCTCTGTGTTTATCTCCTATGATACTAGTCAATTTAGGGATAACCCAGATAACCCCATATGATTTAATCTGAAAATTATTTTTAAAAATTTGTTTAAATAAGTTGTAAATGACAGTAGAATACACTTTGATACATCATATATAATGGAATATAATTTCTCATTCTTCTTGTGCATGATGTGGAAAGATTCCTTAAAATAAATTACACAGCCACAAATCCTGGGGATAAGGAAGTTTACATATCTTTTTGGAGACTGCCATTCAACCCACAGTGAATATCATACTTTAAGAGAGGACTGTGTGTATGAGGGCATGATTTTAGAAAGAATGTTCAGGGAAAGTGTAAAAGATCCAACAAGAAACAAATTGAAAATATTATTACTATCGGAAAGAATACTCTAGGATAAGAGTTAGGGTATGTTCCTCAAACGTTATTAAAAAAAATTCAGGGCCTTAAATTGGAAAAGAAGCTGAGAACACAGAGAAGACTTTCATGTCTGGAAGAAAATGGATAAGTAATACTGTAGACTTGGATAATTGAAGTGTGGTTCACAGTTCTTTACCTGGCAGGTGAATTGTGTAAAAAGGTAAAACAAACATGAACCCAGTAGCAGAGGAAAAAAATATGAATAGCAAAAATCAACCATGTGAGCTGTTGTAAAAGTTATAAGGAAATGAAAATTGAAAGACTTAAATAGCTTTCATATTTGAAACCTTTAAATAGTCTTTGCAAGTATTTTTCCTTATTCTTCCCCCTCTATTAACTAGAATGGTTTTATTAATAGTGGTTAAGCCTATTTATATTTTTTATTAAACATCATTTAATGAATTAGTGGCAGAGTTTGAATGAGGTTTGTGATGTATAAATTATAAACATCCCGCAGGATGGGTAAATTTTGACATGCAATTGCTCATTTCATTTTTCTATGAATCAGTCTTGTTTTGTATGAATAATATTTATTTAACCACTATTTTAGATGGATGCAGTGAATGTTTATCATCATATTGAGGAAGCTTGAATATGGGTGAAATTTATTCATAGAGACATGTTGGATGAAGTTATAAATTCTGAGTCTCCTCTTGGCCTGCAATGCCATAAGGGTCTTCTAAGTCACTTAAATATCCTGAGAAGAATGTAAGCAATACCTTTCCCGTCCTCTCCTATCTGTGTGAGGTCTGATTTAGAGTTTCCCAGTGCAGGCTATTTCAAGATCTGGAACACAGAGGGCTGGGGCTGTAGCTCAGTGGCAGAATGATTGCCTAGAATGTGTGAGGCACTGGGTTCGATTCCTAGCACCACATAAGAATAAAATCATTCTGTCCACTTACAACTATAAAATAATAATAATAATAATAATAATAATAATAATAAAAAAAAAAAATAATAATAATTAAAAAAAGATTTGGGAGACAGAAAGAAATAGAAGGGAAGAGGCTATCCTTCCATCAAGCAGATGTCACTGGTTAAGTAGATTGATCTAAACTTAACCCGTTTTCCTACCAGTTCTTGAGAGTCAGTCACCCTCTTCCTTACTGCTCGTGGAAATGGCTGGTAGAAGATACCCAAAATGCCAGTGAGATGCATCATATTTTTTAAAGACAATATGAGAATTTGTTTTAAAATATATTTCTGAATTAGATATAATGAATGTATTCTATATAAAAATTTCTTAACAATTAAAGTTTATTCTCATTTCACATCTTTATACATTTTTTAAAAAAAAATATAAAAAAGTAGACAGCCCATTTACACATATGTTAGCTATGTTCAGTTTGGTTGTTACAGTTGTTAAATTAGCAAAATCATGACTTTTAATAGTTTACAACTCTAAAGAAAATATAAAAATTTAAATATGTTAAAATGAATGTTCTGAACAGGTTTAGGTTTGGATGTATAAGTGGTCACCTTATGGTGTACAGGCAGTGGCAATAGAAATAATTTTTTAAATGTTTTTTTTAATTCTTTTATTAATTTGTCTATACCAGCTAACAAAAAACCTTCTCAAACCAATGATCTGGTGATCAAATCTGGACAATTTATTTTATTCTTTAGTCTATGTTGCTTTCTTCTACTTGTACTAAAATCTCTGAAACCCACATGCAGTTTTCTTCACTTATCTGGGACTCCAAACAATCAGTGTGGCCATGGCACTATTTTTAGACTCTATTTTCAGAGAGAGCTGTGTCACAATGGATGGAGATGATGTCTTTTCACTCTATAAAGTAATGTTCAGCCAGTGGGTAATAGAAAACTAATTCTAAGCTCATCTGAAGATCGTCACAGCTTCAGATAGCATTTCTTCATCATGAAGAAATAATTACTGTATGCTAGTCACATCAAATAAAAGCTCTGCACAAGGGAAAATGTACTCAAATAGAAACATTTCCTGTAGAACAAGAGGACCATATGTGCATCCAAAATCAGCCTTTGATAAGCTAGTCTTCTGTGTTCAAGCAGTTCAACCACTTTTGAAAAATCAAGCCCAGAGAAAATCCAGAGACAAGCTCCACAGCTCTTTGCTTGTTGTGGCTGTGTGCTCCTCCTTACAGAGCCTGACAGGATTGTAAAAATAAATCTGTTAGTGGGAAGGGAAGGGCAAGGCTTCAAAAGGATTTGTCTGCATTTGTCCCAGGAAACATTTTTGTTTTCCAAATGTAAGTAAGCATTATCTGAATACCTGAACCACAAAATCTTTCCTGGAAATGGCCTAGGGTAATTGGTTTCAGTCTTTTATTCTTTGTATTACAAGTAGTTTATGTTTGTTGAAATAAGTGACATATGATTTTAAATATGTGCCTTTCTCTCTTCTTCACTTTTTGGGCCATTCTAGGGAATGTTAGAAGAACAACTTTGAATCTGTGTTAATGTCATCATGTTTCTCAGAATTTACAGCCAGTTAATTAGAGAGTTTATAGCAAATTAAGTTCCACTGAAATAACTCAGTTGATACTAGTGGTAAGATAATGCTATAAAAAATTTCCCACTCATCAGTTTGTACTCTCTTCTTTGTAATTACAATTAATTAATTGAATCTATTTTCAACTTTAAATTTTCTAGGATCTTTTACTTATTTATTTTCTTTTAAGTATTTCTATTCTATTTACCTTTTCAAGAGCATACACGTAAAACACAAATTGCTCAGTTATCCATATTTGGCATAATAGGGTTCTAGAAAGGAAAAACAAATGACAAGATGTTTATTTTGTGAAAGGTTAAAAAAATAGTTATTTTAAGGAATTGGCTACCATGATTGTAAGGTCTTGGCTTCCAAGACCAAATCTGCAGGACAAGATGGCAGGTTGGAGACCCAGTGAAGATATAGTAGAAGCTTTAAGGCAGGCTACTGGAAAATTGTCATCTCCTCAGAAAACCTCAGTCTTTTTCCCTTAAGGAATTCAGCTGACTAGAGGAAGCTCACCCTACATCATGGAGAAGAATCTGTTTTCTTAAAGTCTTCATTTAATGTAAATCACGTTTAAAATATATCTTTATAACAATATCTGGGCATTTGACCAACAACCAAGTATGTACTGTGGCATAATCAGGTTGTTACTTAGAATCAAACATTAAAATTGATTTGCAATTATTCTACAAATGTTAATATTTGAGATTTTTTGGAGTCAGTGGTATAGACTAGGCATAAGAAGTTTTAAAAATGCAGACATAATTTAAAAATTAAAAATAATGATAAGTGATACTATTATTCAAATACAACACCAAATGTGTATGTGGCCCTTTGATTACCTGTACCCAACTACGCAGACACATAAAACAGAACAGCAGGTAATATAAGTAAAATAAAAGGTAGAACAATTTTAATCAGGAGGAAAAGTTTGAGTTAGGTGCATTTTGGAACATGAATGTGGCTTTTAAGGTATCCAAGATGTTCCAGCATACTTGAGAACCTACATGAACTGCTCTAGAGAAGCCTAAGGCAATGATGGTTTCTTCAGAAAACTTTCTATGTAGCCCCAGAAAGGGTAAGAAGGAGATTGATCAAGCAGTGTAGTGGCACTCAGTTCATGGTAGAAACCATCAGGGAGAGTAGATAAGATTTTTAAATGGAAAATATACAAAACAAGATGCAGTGTCCTAGGACCATAATGAGTGGTAGCAATTCCTGTAGGTCTGCAATTGATGCTGTCTAATGATGGCCATTTTAAGTTCCTGTTTTCTCAAATGGCTGGCTCCTCACGTTCTTCACAAAAGCAATCGGGAAAGATTAATTCACTGTCAAAGTTTTGTTAGAATTAGACAGATAAATATATAATTTGATGGAAAATTGACCAGTAAGAGATATTTGCACTTAGATATTAGAGTAAGAATACAAAATGATTGTGCACAAAGGTTCTTGTCCTGTATTAAAAGATAGTTTAATTTTAAAGGAATTTTTGGTTCTCTTAGATTTACTTGTTATTTCTTGAGGTAAGTAGAGGACAATAAATTAAGAAACTTCTTGTAAGTGAAATAAGAATCTTATAATGGGTCAGATGGTTTTCAGTGACTTCTGATATATCCAGGAGTAACTGGAGGGCGTTATAATAGGGATTTCCAGTGGTCTGACAATATCTCCAGTGCAACTTATGTCTAAAAAGCATGTGGAGAATCCAAGATTCTTTTAGATTACTAGTTATGATCATTGTTGGGAAACATGAGTGAGGTGGGAAGGTATGGCTCCTTAGTTCTCACAATGAGCTACGAAGGAGAAGCACAAGTCAGAAGGATAAGGAATCATACAAAACAGTGCAGTATTATAATAATGCTGCCAATGCAAGTGTATGTCAGCAGACTGGCAAGAGTTGTAGCTTGAAAGAACCATTTCAGGATTTATAATCAGATATTTTAAAAAAATTCATTCAAAGGTCATATTTATATAAAGGATAAAATTACAAGCCTAGCTATTGATCTTTTGTTAAAGAGGGTTTCCTTTGATGCACAAGGAGTAAGTTCCTCAATGCAGTTTGCACCTTGAGTTAAACCATGTCCATACTTGGATGGTAGCTGCTGGAGCAGGGAAACAGGATGTATACATTTCATGCTTGGTAGGAAAAGCCAGCATGAAAGAGTAATTTGGCATAGTTCTTTTTTTTTTTTTCTGTTTCCTGATGCTCATGAGAGCATTAAATAGGAGGACAAAAATATTTAAACCAGTTATTTGAGAGTAAAAGGAGGTGTTATTTATAATTAAGTTGGACAATGGGTGTAAATTGGGAAATGTGGGCACACTATCATTAAGGCAAATTTTTCACACCCCAGCTGGAAGGCTCATGACATAGGAGAGCATGAATAATAGCTTTATTCAGGGCTCTGGTTGTGTCATTTAAACCTCTTAGCTCGGTCAGAGATCTGGAGATGACTGCTTTCCTGGCATCTATCACTTATTGAATTGACTTCCTCATTATATCTACATAGAGCTCGTCATTAACAGGATTGTAAATTTCCTGAGAGAAGAGACTACCTCGTGCTGCATAAGACATAGCCTAGATGTTAAAGATAAAACCCATAACCAAGAGAGAGAAAAAATAAGGTTACTTACTCGGTGTGTGAAATTGGAGTTAAATCTCAAGTCCTTGTTTTACTCTTTCAGTCATCTGGTAATTGAAAATTAATATAGTGTAAGAATTGAATGTCATAAGTAAAGAAGAATTATCAACATAAGTCACAAAGTTTGACAATTTAAAAAAAATTTTTTTCTAAATTGTTTGCAAAATTCTTGGCCACTGTTTTGGTATTGCTTTAAAAAGTTTCCTGGTTTTATTTCTATAAATGTAACAGAAAAAAAGAGGATTAAAAGCTATGAAGAGTTTTAAAAATTCTAAATGAATTTCTCATAAACATCCTAGTCACACATCACAAACATTTATTTTTCCCCCCAAAATAGCAAACAAATATATACCAAAATTCAGGAGTGAAACTTACCACATGTCCAACAGCCTCAAGCCACACTGATTTTGGTCAAAACTTGAAAATTCACATATGTAAGACAGTCTGTTATTCTGCTTAAGGCGCTATTTTCATTCCAGTAAAGCCACTGAAGTGTGTGACATCAGATAAATATATTTATATTTTAATTTTGTACTTTTGGTTAAGTGAAAACTTTAAATGGATAATATGTAAGTATCATTTCATTAATTCCATTTTATATCATTTTAACCATAGTCCTATGATGAGCATAAATTAATGCATGAACAAAAAATATACACATATTTATATCCTAAAGAAAAAAAAATTATTTATTTCTTAAATCCATTGTATAATTCAAATAGTATGTTCTTAAAAAGCAAAAGGAAAAACACACAAATGAGCATTTTAAAGAAGAAATTGTTGTTCTTAACTAATATACATCGTGTGAGAAAGAATAGTGCTAAGCATTATACTAGGAGAACAGAGTCTTGATTCTTCTTGTTGTGGAAGTTTCACAGTTTCAGTCCTTGGACTAAATAGCCTAATAATATATCTGGAATTTTTTTTAATGGTTGCTCAAATCATTACAAAATGAATACTTAAACACACACACACACACACACACACACACACACAGAACTGATGTGAATAAAAGGGGTAAGAGTCAAGGGCTACTGTGAACAGGCTGGTAAGGGAAGTCCTCTTCCTGAAAACAAAACTTTAGGAAGGAGGTGCTGGTCATGCAGGCCCTGGGAAGAGAGAAATTTAGGACTGGGAAAATACCATTGCAAAGGCCCTGAGGATGGAAAGAAGTTTGTGTCCATGAAAAAGACTAAATGTTTAAACCACGGTATATAGACTTGACTTAACTACAGTCAAAATTCACAGAGAAGAAATATATATATATATATATATATATATATATATATATATATATATATATATATATATATATCAAACATTTCACAGTAAATAAAAAAAATGTAAATATTATCTCATTTAATTCTTCCCAAACCCTTTTGTGCTATGTATTGTACTACTCAAAGGATAATAATAGCTATGCACTACACTTACATAGTTCTTCCTGCTTCAAAATGCATTTTTTGTACATTGTGAAATTAATGCATTACAAAAATGAAGAAAATTAACATCAGGAACTCTGATCATAAATGTAATGTGATATGGTCTTCATATTTGATAGTTTTAGTGAAAAAGAACTGCAAAAGGAAATGGTTATCTCAGAAAGATGGATTTCTAGAAGAAGAGTCTACATAATGGGAATATGTCTTTGGATGCAGATAGGCCCATTATGGAATATCAGAATAACAGATCCCCAATAGGATGGCTTCATAGAGGAGTGTGCGGGAGGGAACAGAGTAAATGAGAAAAAAAAAATACCAATACTACTCTTGAATGCAATAAAATTTATGGGTTTATGAAGTGAAGTATGTAGGCCACATAATGATTTATACAAGTATACACCTCAGCTATAGAAGTAAATAAAAGAGAGTAAGGCCCCTTATTTCTGGGATTGGCACTTTAGAAGGCACTAAGAAGTTTCTCTAATATAACAGTTCATTATGTAACATACAAAAAAGTGAAATAAAAGGCAAGAGAGACGTGGAATCCTGAGAGTGGCAGAGTGATAAGGTGCAGAGTTGAACAGAGTGGTTGGGGCAGGCCTCATTAAAAATACAAGATTTGAGCAGAGAATGGAAAAATGTGTCTAGTTAGCAAAGAAAAGACTTCTCAAAAGGTTGTTCACTGTCATGGGAATGGCTCATGCAAATAGGGAAATATCTCAAGTTACAAGTATGCACACAGCTAGTTTAATATGAGTAGGTAGCCATTGTCAGTTGGTTGGAAAAGATGGGAAACTCTGGTGATCTCATAGAAGTTTTATAGTGAGCCTTTTAAAACAAGGTATGAGATGATCTGAACTAAATTTTAAAAGGATGGTTTTAGTTTTTGTGTTGAATTTAGAGGAGCAAGCAGAATTTTTTTTTTGAAGGCTTCTACTAGTATTTGAGCTCTCTTCAAAGAATTACATAGAGATCTTATGTTCTAGTATCTTCAATTCCCATTTCCTCTACCATACATTTACCAAAAAGTCCACCCTTGGAAAACTCCAATTTACACTTACTTTTCACATATACAGGTGATGAATGAGATGGCTTTGAAGACATGTCCTAATATCATGTGATCTTTGGTTTTGTGAAACAAAACCATCTCTTTACTTCTCTCTTTTTACTTTCTTGATGGCTATTTCAAATATCCTCTGCTCACCTCCAAGAGCTCTTTGTTTTTGTCTCAGCTCACCCTTTTTGCTATTTCATTTAGGAACCAAAATAAATGTAGAAAATTTTCCACAATTGCATATACCCATCTCTAAAAATACTCATCTGATCTTTCTTGTCTTTTGTAATTTTTGGAAAGATGTTTTAAGCTATTTCTTAGTTGTGCTATAGATCTCAAACTCTCTCACTTATTTAATGACATCACTGTAGCAATTACCCCTTCTCATCGAACACTGCTGCTTCTCTCATTCCCTTATAAGGACACATGTTTATCAAAGTCCCATGATATCTCCACATCTCTAGAGCCTTAAGTTAAATCTGCAAGGTCTTTCAACATATAAGATAATGCATTTGCTCAGAATAGGATGTGGGCATTCTGGATCACTATTTTTCTGCCTACCACAATATACTAAGCCATCTAATTGAAGAAAAAAGACACAAGGTATAGTTTTAAAATGCTTCCACCTCTAACTGCTATCTACAAGCATCAGTGGAGTCTCTGATGTGAAACAATTTAATAAATTAAATATTGATATTTATTCTTTCATATTCAGCTTTTCATTGCTGTGACAAAAATACAGACAAGAGCAAATTAGAAGAGGAAAAGAGTATTTTGGCTCAAGGTTTCAAAGGTACTGTCCATAAACCTCAGCTTTATTGCTCTGGGTCTAAGGTGAAGCTAAACATTTGCATAGAATGGCATAGTAGAGCAAAATTGCTCAATGTATGGCAGCCAGGAAGCAGAGAGAGTGCAAGGAGCTAGGGGCCAAATATATCATCTTCAAGGCAATCTCCCCCACATCTATTTCCTCCATTCATGCCCCACCTGCCTACAGTTACCATCCAGTAATCCATTCAGATTATTGATCCAACAAATGGATTAATTCACCCATTTGGTGAATTCATAATTCAGCATTCATAATCTAATGATTTAATCTCCCCCACTAACACAGGAGTTTTTAGGGGTCACCTCATATCCAAACCATAGCAATTCATTACAGAGAATTTTTTACATGGTTTTTCAAGTGATATAATTTCTCAAATTTATATAAAGTTTTATGCTTTCAATGGAGATTACTTTTAATGATAACCATAAAATAAATAATTGTATACCAACTAGAAGGCTCTTGTGGAGAATAAACTCCCTCAGTATAATGAATGAAAAGAAAAGATTCAGAGAAATAACTGATCAGAGACTGAGTAGAAATGAGGACCAGGAGAACTCCTTTAAAAGAACTTTCAGGATAGTTGCATGAGCCTTATCATTTAATATAATACAATGATGGAAATAATTGCATTTCAAACAATAGGTTTAACCTTGTTAAGGGAATTAAATGGTTACTTGACGTCAAATGTTTTCTATATAAGAAGTTTATTTCAAATAATTATTGAGGAAGAGAAAATTAATGGTCTTATTTTATTAATTGGATTGCACAAATGGATTCTATATTTGCAGGCTTAAATGAGGCAAGGCACAAAGATAAACAATTTTGGCTATATGAAATTGACTTGTGATATTTTTAGATTGCAATACACTTTTAACTCCCATTTCATTCATGTTTATGATCTCTGAATGTGTTTGATGTTCTATTTTTATTTTTGATAAACCTATCCATTTAAATTGAGAAAGAT
Organism: Callospermophilus lateralis; assembly: GCF_048772815.1. Lineage (NCBI taxonomy): Eukaryota > Metazoa > Chordata > Mammalia > Rodentia > Sciuridae > Callospermophilus > Callospermophilus lateralis. The sequence goes on from NW_027513475.1 coordinate 65,307, forward strand.
GAAGCAGTTGTATAATTCAGGTTTTTGTAGTTATTGGATATGTTTCTCTTCTATATGAAGGCATGACTCAAAGAACTCTGTGATGGCAAAAGAACTTAGCAGAGAAAAACAACCAGTTATTCTGTCACTTCATAATGACAGCTTTTTATCCTCTGACCCAAGGTCAATTGCATTGTCTTTGCTGAAAGATAGGGAACTATTGCTAAGATAGATTTTACTGGGCAGCAATTCTAAATCTATTTCCTCTGATGAAATGTCAATAGCATTCCAGGACAAAGTGTAGTTTTTCTAGAAACAAAGGTTAAATTGGCTTGAAAATGTACTGCACAAATCAATCCTCTTCAATATAAAACATTTGAGAAAGAAAAATTAACAAGTAATCCAATATGCTGTTATGCTTTCATCTTTTTATTTTAATTCATCAAACATATTACATTTTCTCCAGAAAACCAATTTAAAGTAGCATTGATGTTCTTCTAATGGTTTTAGAGTCATAAAATTTATAGTAAAACTCAGCTCCTATGAACCTGGAAATCCTTGAAAACTAACTAGAATGAAGATCCTCTGAAAGAACAGACTCACAAAATAGTGCATGTTACATGGCATGATGAAAATAAGCCACAATATAAAACATGGTTATTATGTATTCAAAATAGTACATCCCAACAGATGACATTTTAGGATTATGGACAAATGGACATTTATCATTTACAGGATATTAAATTTTATATTCCAAAAAATTAAAATCATTGAATATTTTTAAAAATACATTTTTAGTTGCTAATGGACCTTTATTGATTTATTGATTGATTGATTTATATTTGGTGCTGAAAATTGAACCCAGGGCCTCACACTTACTAGGCAAGCCCTCTACCACTGAACCATAACCCCAGCCCAACATCATTGAATATTATAAGTACATCTTATTTAAAAATATAATTGTTAATAATAAATATAGTAAAGCAAAACTGAAAATATAAATCTTAATTTTCTTCCCAAAATATTAATCTCCTTATACATTATTTTATATGTAGCATTTACAGCTAGTCAGTTTTCTGAAAAATATTTGCATTGTACATGGTCCTATGCTTTAAGATATAAAGCAGTAGATTCTTGAATGAATAGTTGTGCTTAAATGCATATGTGAAAGGGTCTACAATGAAAGTGTGTGGTGACAGAAGAAAAGGAAGTAAATAAAGAAAAGTCAGAAAAAGAAAAATCCAAAATAAGCCTAGGTCATTCTTGGCAGGAAGAGAGGTGCTAGGCACCATGAAGAGTTCAGGTGATCTCTATTAATTTGCCATAGAAGTGATAAAACCACTTGGAGATGGGCAGATAACAGTGAATCACTTTCCCATGGGCACACAGAGTCACCACAATGACCTACTGAAAAAGCAGGAGGTTTTGGAGGATCACTTCAAGTTCTAACTGCTGGTAAGAATGATGATGATGAGCTTTCTGAGCTCTGCAATTTGAGAGTGGCAGAAGACTTTTGGCATACCCAGCTATCTGATCAACTGTGAAAATACCTAGAAATGACAGAGATTCTTACATCATGAACTGATGTGAGCTAAATGATGAGAACCAGAGGATTGACCCTGTGAAGTGGGACAGAAGAGTCCTATTATCTATCCCACCTGCAAAGCTACTTGGATCCCCAGTAAATTCAATACAGACATAAAGCACAAGGAGGATGCTCTAAAATTTGGAGCTGAAGAGAAAGAATCACAATCATACACAAAGTCTTACTGGAAGGAAGAACAGTCTTCAAGGTCACCATCAGAGAGAGTGCCGAATTTCATTAGGTACATTACCTTCTTCCCCCAATTGGGATAAGACAATGAAAATCTACCCAGGGTTTTTGCTTTAGTATTACATAGTATTACTTCAGACTCTTATGAACAGGCCAATAGTAAAGCATCTTCTCTACACCTGTCTTGAAAAGGTCTTTAATTTTTTTCTTTCATTCTTTTTGCTAGGATCAGCTGAGGTTCTGTACTGTGACCTATGACTGTGGATTCACGTTATCTTTGACAAGCTGTTTCCAAATATCTGTTTTGGAAATAAGAACACTATGGACCTCTTTCAGACTATCACAAGTCTCATGTGGCTGATTATAGTAACTCTAATTGCCTGGAAACTTCCATGTCGACCCTAGCTCCTGTTCTTATACTCCAGGAAACTGAAGAACTAATTACCTTTCATCATGCCACCAGTATTACATTTGTCTCTGTGAAGTGACAAAGTTATCCACTTATCCATTGCCACAGTTCGGCTGCAGCAAAATAACCAGGGGTGACGAACAACTTGTGTAGATTGATACAGCAGGAGTGGGAGCCAGTTATTGTAGGAAAACAGAGACATTCCACACATCTTTCCTTAATTAACATAAAATAGATACAGCAGTCAACCAATAAGGAATCTCCACGTTTAATGGCTTGCTGGCATTACTTCACAAACCACTCCCCCTGGCAAAATGCAAGGCACCATCCTGACTACAGACTCTAACAATTCATGGAGCTGAAGTGATATGATACTTTTTCAAAAATAGCTGTGACATTACAAAGGAGGATGTCTAGTAATACAAAAGAAAAGTTGCCAGTCCAATCCTCAAGTTTCAAATCTGAAGGGATAAAATTGATTCAGCAAGAATAAATCAACTAGCTGTTGGAGATAAGTTTCTGCCATAGCTTGTAGTGACTACTTTCTGGTATCCTGAGTAGAAATTCTCACCTACTGTATATATCTAAATAATTCAGATTAAGGGAGAGACATTGTCCTTGAGTAAAAAGCAATATAGCAAGAGCTCAGCAACTCTAATCATTCCAATGGCAATGTGCTACTTTTTATCTTTTAGGGACTAGACTCCTTCCCTCTGGGAGTTCCCATATTTGTCTTAACTCATCCAATCCAAGGGAACAGAGCCTAGTGATGTCAAAATGTATGTCTACCTCATAAAGGAAAGCACATTTGTAGAACTTAGAACTCTAGTTAGACATGGGTATTACATGGGTTTCTGTCACTATTATTTCTAATGATCAAAAAACATGGAACAAATTATTTGTTTTCTGCCCCCATTTGTTAGGCTTCATTGATCTAGTGGGTTTTGTTTTAAAAGAAAGAATCTCCCACTAGGGAAATTAAAAGTGTTTCATCTGAAATACAATTTGAACACCCCCATGCCTCATTCCAATGAATTAACAGGCAAAGAAGGGAGTCACTTACTTGAGGAGGAGATTGATCCTCACTAGCAAGGAGAAGTTTGTTGCAACTGTACATCAGAGATGAGAGAGAGAGAGAGAGAGAGAGAGAGAGAGAGAGAGAGAGGAGAGAGAGAAACAGAGAGAGAGAGAGAGAGAGAGAGAGAGAGAGAGAATGACACTGACTGTTTGGAAAATATGTGGCATTGCCATATTTGACTTTTATTAAAGCTATTCTAAAAGTTCATTGGAAAATTGAATGTAACCTGTCAAGAAGTTTTAGTGTGATCTTGAGCCTATACTTTGCTAATTCTCAGTTAATATAATATAGCTGATTTTTGTCCTCACATTCAAGAAGGCATTTTAAATTCTAAATTGTCAATACTCAATTTACTGTCTTTCATTACTACTTCTAATTGTTTGATGAGAAGTGTTTAAAGGATTAGGAATTTTCCTACAGTATTTGGGAGTATATCTGATAATGACACTTTATAGAATAATTTGAATTTATTGTTGATAATATTTTCATGATAGTGCACATCAATCTTGATTCCTGGATATCAAAATGAGCACAGTGTGTCATATATAACAAGATATCATATAAAGAAAGTATGCTGAAAGAACTGATTAAACACTCTAATGTCTATACTCTATGAGTCATTAAAAGCTGCACATTTGTGATTTATGAAATAATGAGATGAGAACAAGCTGAGAAAAGACCAAAAGAGTATTGGGGAAGTTTTATACACTGCTAAAAATAAAGCAAAAGAGGCAGAGTTGAGCTGTCCTTTTTATACACAAGGACAAAATCACTGAGGTAGCTTTTACTTTCATTACAGTGAAATATCTACACACAGACAGATGAGTAATGATGACACGTGTCCCAGCCATTTCTGGGACCCTGCTAACTCCGTTCATTAAGTGTATTCAACTAATGAAGCTGAGGTCACAAGATCAATCCCCCTGTGGTCTCTATATTTTCCTAACTGCCAGCACATGAAATCATTTTGAGAACTCAGACTGGAAATATATAGTCACTCAATCTAGTTAAGCATCTTAATTAGGTCAGTCCCCTGCCATCAGAAACCAGCATCAATTTGAAAGTATTTTGTACAAAAGCTTTTTACAGTTTGCTTCATAACCTACCATTCAAATAAATACATTCTTCTAATTTATATTTCAGTATGCTAATCTGCTTACAAAATTTTTTTCATTAACAGACATTATAGTCACATGATCTCATAATTAAAGCACCATATTTATCCATGTTTCTCTCTTCTCTCTCTCTCTCTCTCTCTCTCTCTCTTTCTTTTGGTTTAATTTCCATTTGTCCTTCAGACAGTGAAAAATGAGGTTAGTTAAATGACATTTAGGATCTCAAAGTAGACAAACACTTTCTCAATTATTAATATTTCTACCTGTGTTTTCACAGAAGGCTTATGCATTTTTATGTGCTTAAAAATATATATGATAATTAGATACCTATATTTTGGTAGGTAGCTAGATAATAATGTACATGTATTTTAAAAATTGTGGATGTATGTTGATAAGCAACTACTTCATGTAATGGGTACATGGTTATTAATCATATACTGAGCATTCAAACTAAGCCTATCTTAAAATTTAATCTGTTTTCTATTTTAAAAGTATTTCCATATTGATAATTATAAACATGCATTAAGTTAATGTCACTAAAAAGATTCATCATAAATTTGTTTGTTTCATAAGTATTTATTGATAAAAACACCCTTATTTCTGGAAAATAATTTCAAGTTGGATGTGAAGTACAAATTATATTTGTATTATTTAGATTAATAATGTAAGAGTGATGATCATGTAATTTTTATCATAATAATTATGATTTGCATTACTAAGGGCATATGAAAAAGGAATGAATTATAAATTTAATTTATACTCTACTATTTGATGAAATACAGAATTTTCTGTAATATTATTTCATATCTAGTTCTTACACACACTCACACACACATATATATTTGCATATTTATGTCCCATCAGATTTAGTGATAAAAGTTCAAACCTAAAATATACAAAATGTTGATAAACATAGTGTGTTAATTTATATTCAAACCTTGGTAGGTGGTGTAGCGTTTTCTGTGCTATTTACAGTATTTGAGTAGAGGCAGGATATAAGGGATTGACACCATCCAATAATGTGAAAGAACAAGAACTTAAGACTGTGTATTATGGAACAAATTTGCTTGGGTTTGATTCCTTATTCTGTTACTTATGAGATGAATAATGCCAGCTTTTTCTGTTCTCCATACCTTCTCTAAATTTTGTTGTGATGTTTAAATGATTCAATATGTGGAAAAGCATATAGCACATATATGCCACGTGGTGGTGCTATGCGTTCTTTTCTATGTATTTCTTCTTACTATGACCATCATTATTCTTAATCTTCATGTTACAAAAATGACTGCCACCCTTTATAAAGAGTTTGAACTGGACAGATTCCCAAAGTTACTGGGTCTAGCCACATATGTAAAACTAAAAAGTTTATATGGTTAAAAAATTGGTTTTAATAATTATTTTAACAGGTTATTGGATTTGACTAATATGTTAAATTATTTCAAGAATTCCAGATTTTTGCCAGAAATGATTTCTTTTATTTAAAAAGGATATTAAAAATGAGTGCTAAAACAATAAAGTAAGCAGGGATTATATATGGAGATTTGAGGAAAGTGATCACGTTTTGGACACAGAAATATTAAACAATATAGGCAATCCTTTTTTGACTCCATGACCTACTTTGAAAAGAGGCAGGCTATAAAATGTTTCTGATTGAAGGATAATCAAATTATGAAATTTTCTAAGATGAAATCCTTCTCAGACATTACTTGCCAAACACTCAAAAAACATTATAACCAACAAGAACAGAAAGTAGTAGAGTGATGTTGACCAACTAAGTAATAGAAACAACACCTGAAAGAAATGTAAGATGGTGTAGTTCTCAAACACCCACATATTGGTTTACATACATACTTTTTAAAATAAAACACACAATAAATATATGTATATTTAATGATAAATATACAAGACACATATGTTCTTATTTAATGACAAAACAAAGCACATTTAATCATATATATGTATATATACATATATAAATTTATATATCTTAATATATAAAATGACATGCTTTTATAATTTTTATAAAGCTCAAGAATAACAAGAAAAATTTGGTTATGGTAAACTTTAAATCTAAAGTCATAAACTTACAAGACTTAAAATTGAAAAAACTTCCCATTTTACAGAAGAAAATTGTTTTTCTGTTTGCTGGTAGAAGAAATGGGAAAGGAACAGAATGCTTTTAATACTGATAACATTAACACAGAGAGTAAATTTAAATTGGTCCAAAGCACCTCTAGAGGTTTTTAAGCATACATTTATGCAAAACACAGTAATTTTCAACTTTTAGTTTTTTTTGTGGTTTGCTGTTATAACTCCTTGGAGAGTATTTGGTACCCAGGACAATTCTATTAAACTGTCAATTTCTGTGCCCAAATTGCACTCTTAAATTCGTCTGTCTTCATTTTCTTTATCATTAAAAAGAGTGAGTGTATGGTATAATTTGTCAACTGGAAGGTGATTTCAGAATGATAAATCTAATTCTACCAGATTTTCTTCTCAGTGTGGCACAACTGTCTGAAGTTTCTCTGATGAAATTTTGAAAAGATTCAGGTAATTACCTTTTATTTTCTCTTCTGTACCCTACGCAATATTAAACTGGCCCATTGGTTTGTTTGTTGTTTCTGCTGCCCTTGTGAACTTGGTTGTTTTTAGAACTGTTTGTACAGTTTAATAAAAAATTAAGAATATTTATTTTTAAAAACACTATTAGAACTTGAACATTTTAGTATGTTTTATGGTCAATTTTATTTCTCCTTTTAGTTCTAAAATCATCTACAGATTTCTGACTAATAGATTTTGGCTCTACCACATGTGGCTACATTTCTAAGAGCTCTTTACTTCATTTGGAAATGACTTTTCTCTTTAAATTGTCATTGCATGGGGTGCAAACCCATTATCAGGGCAAATGGAAGTGATAACTGCACAGTGAAATCTTTTATAGAACTTCAAGTCAAGTTATTCAAATGCTAGATCCTTGGCCACTTTCTCTTACTTTTGTACACAGGAAAAATTGTCAACAATTCTGTCAGACAGATAGATGGATGAAAGTTGGATTAATGTCCACAAGATTCTCTTGACCAACATGTAGTCTGTAAAATAGTAATTTTGAATTTTAAAAATTTGAATATATCTTTCTCTTTTCTTTGACAAATGTATAAGAAAGACATCTCTAATGGGTTAGTCCTGCTCATTTGCAGAACCATAGATATGAGACATAACTATATATAGCGTTCGGAGAGTTAATTTCAGGGACCAACATTAAGTTATAGCTTTAAAAATGACAAGCAAAATACAATATGATTATTAGCAAACAAACAAAAAGATGGAAGAAACAAATACTAAGTCATCACGAAATACAATAAATGCAAAGGTTTAAAATAATTGGTTAAAAGTAAAAAAATTCATATTTTGATTACAAAAAACATTAAAAAACAAAAGACAGAAACTTAGCAATGAAATTATGAACAAAATCAGGTCCAATAATAAAAGAATAAACTATAGAAGTTGTTTTAATGTGATCATTATCTGAGTAAAACATACATTCAGAAAAGTATGAAAATCAAAAGAAAACAACTTTATACATTTTCAAATGTTGAAGCAAGAGACCTACAGCTTCCTCTTATGATAACTACTAGACAGTCTATTTCTCTAAGACTGCTATTATTTTAATTTTCATTGCCATAGACCAGTTTTGTCTCTATATGCTCTATTGGTAGATGAAATCAAATAGCATGTACTGTTTCGTGTTTGTATTTTTTGCTTCAATTTTTGTTTATAATATTAATGCAAGTTCTTTCACATAATTATTATTCATTTGTTCTCATAGCTCTCTCTCTTGCTCATATCCCACTATTTTATTGCTGTAAGTTATCTCAAACATTGAACTTAAAACAATAAACATTTATTCTCTCACAGTTTCTGAGGGTCAGGGATCCAGGCAGAATTCAGTTAAGTGAGTCTGGCCCAGGTCTCCATTAGGCCACAGAATTCAGTTAAGTGAGTCTGGCCCAGGTCTCCATTAGCCCACAGTCTAGGGTGGCCATCTTTTCAAGCTTTAAAGACAGACAGTATATATATATATATATATATATATATTATATATATATATATATATATATATTTATATATTTATTTATTTATTTATTTATTTATTTATAATAATTGTTGATGGACCTTAATTTTATTTATATGTGGTGCTGAGAATTGAACCAATGCCTCACGCATGCCTCACACACTGAACTACAATCCAAGCCCCTAAAGAGGGATTTCTGATTCCAAGCCATTTAATGTGCTCACTGGATAGCTAATAATCAAATGTGCTCACTAGACAGCCAGAGATGCTGGTTACCTGCCTTGTGAGGATCTTCATAGAGCATCTCACATTAGTGCTGGTTTCCCTCAAGACAAAACCACAATCTCTTTATTACTTAATCTCAGATGTAAAATCTTATCCCTTTTCATATATTCTATGAGTTAGAAATGAGTCATTAGGTTCAGTCCACTGAAAGGGAGGTGACTACATAATATGCAAATACAAGGAGTCAAGAATCTTAGGGGCCATCTTAGATGCTGCCTGCCACATCTGGTAGGTGAATGTATCAGTGCATCTTGTATCCATTTTGAAGGAAATGCATCATTGCATTTTTTGCTGTTGTTGTTTTATAGCTGCTATAAAAGGAACTCTAATGACTATTAGCACACATGTTTTGGGGAAATATATACATATTTCTTGACTTTATTCCAAAAATGGAATGGCTTTTTTTCAGAGTATTTACATATCTAGCTTCCACAGACACTTTCAGTTATCCAGCATGGTTTCAAAACTTAAATTCCAATCATCAGTGTATGAAATGATAATAATTTTATTATATTATAAAATTGCATCTGTTTTATTTCTATGCCTTTTATAATCAAGATTTTAAGAGTGTTTCCCTTTGTTATAACTTCTGTTTATTTTGCTCATAGTTCATATTTTTATTTATATTAGAACTAAAATTTGTATTATGAACTTAAATTTGTTTTTTTTGTGAAAATTGTGTTGTAAGTGAATATTTAAATATATATATATATATATATATATATATATTTTCCAGTTGGTCCAGTGACATCTAGGAAATGACCTTCCTCTCCACATTGCATTACAGTGCAATAATTACAAGTGATATTATCACCAGATTCTCTTCTGTTTAACTACTTTTGTATTCTGTTCTAAAACCATGTTATTTTTTTATTATAGTTTATAGATAATTATTCATATCTAAATATATATATATACACACACACACACATACATACACACACACACACACACACACACACACTGTGGATTTTTCCTTTTAAAGGTTGTTATAGTTTATTAATCTTCATACTAATTCCTGCCTTTGTATTTCTTTTTAATATTCAAAAATTAAAATTAGCTCATCAATTTACCACAATGTGATTTTTCAATCAATTATCCTGGTAATTCCCTCAGTAGTTCTAAAGTTGCCTTTTATTTTTGTGCCTCTCTGTTAAAGTTTTTCATTTTGGAGACTTTTAACCTTTTCATTTCCCATTCTTCCTGATTTCAAGTCATTGCATTTTTCTTACTTTTCTGACAACCTTTACTGTTGATCAATATTATTGTGGAATTGATCATTTTCAGCTTATGTTCCATTTTATCATGTTATTGATAATAGTCTTGAAGATAAGGAGCCAGTCCTTGTTCACTGGTGTTGAAGATTAAATACCTGAGAAATGCCAGGACAAAGATAGAAAGCAAGTTTTATTTAAGAAAGTGATATCAATAGGTTTTTTTGAAGAAAAGGGGACCAGATCTGGTTATCCAAGGAGGGGTTGCATCTTGCTCTTTTATAGACCCCAGCACCCTTCTTTTATTATTGCTTTCTCTTTGTGTATGTGCCTACAGTAGGAATATGGAGATTAATTTTTAGTTACCTAAAGTGCCCAGAAATAAGATCACAGAGTTTAACAATCCATTGTCCTCTCTGTTTGATAACAAATGATGAACAGTCATCCTTTTCTCTGGACCCCCATCATTCCTTACCTACACTGACTGCCTGACCTTTGCCCCTGCCTCAGTTTGCTAAGGAATGTGATATATCCTGTCCACTCAGTTGGAGGTGCAGGCAGATTGCTTTTTTTTTTTTTTTGCAAAGAAAGAATGTGGGGTGTCAGCATAGTGGGCTAATTTTATAGAATCAATCTCCTAACCTTATTTTCCTGTTAATCTCATCTATCTTTACACATACATTATAAGATATGTAAAAGAAAAAAAGTTATGAGTGGTCACCTTCCACTCTTTATGTAAAAAGAAAAGAAATACTCCTGAGCTAAACTGACTCTATCAGTCCTAGGAGCTGGTCTGGCTCTCAGGTAAATTTTGGTTGCCTCTTGTTGATCACAGGCATTTTAACAGAACATCAACATCATACAGGGCCACTCTAACCACTATGGAACAAGACAAATACAGAAATTCTTCCTCATCATGTCTAAAGTCAGATCAACCATGTTCAAGCAACAAAATACCAAACACTCACAATCTCTCTTTCTGATATGATTGAGTGTTGATTCTTTGCTAATTATAATAAGCATTTGGCTTGGTTTTCCTTCCTTCTAAAATATTAAAATTCTCAATTATATAATTACACTTACTCTCTGACAACATCCAACCCAAGGTCTTTCACTAAGCTAAATCATCCCCACAATCACCAACCTCCCAGAAGCCCACATCCTGTAAGAAGTCTTCTCTAAAACTCACCTACTGAATCATTCCACAATATCTCATGGTGTGTTTCCCTTCAGTGCAACAATAAACTCAGGCTTTTTATTAGAGGTGTATTCCTGGCCACCTTTGTCTACACTGTTATGTTAACCAATGTAAGTCATTTATAAACACCATCTTCATGTTGTATTCTTTCACAAAAGTAAGAGAAAAGTTTATCACAGTTCATTAGCTTTATAGTTGACAATTTACTTATAATTTTCCAGATTAATAACATAATTTGGGCTCTTTATATTTTATAAACCACAAAAATATTATTTGCATAAATATTTTGATTGTTTCATATATTTAATTGAATCAATTCTTAATGAGAAAACATTTTTCTGAATATTAGTGATACTGAAAATATGAATACATCGAGTGAATATAGGAAAAAATATTTTGTCTGGTGTTGCTTGCTTACTAAGGCTACTTATCTCTATCATCTTCACATTTCTTATCACATGCAATATTCACCTTCAAGCATCTGCCAATTCATGTCCCTAGAATGGATTGCTTTATAAAATCTTGGAAAATATAAACATTAAATGACAAAATGCAATATCTCCATAGTGCTGCTTTATAGGTATTACCTAATATATGCATGTTCTCATATTAATTCATTTTATTTTCTCTGCACAAACAGTTTTCATGGGATTTCTGTGAATTGTACTATTTATGAAGTTTAATGAGATTCAACATAATAAAGTCATTTGCATTTCAACAGGGTCCTTCAGAAGATTTTATGCCAAGAAGCTCACATTGCTATGTAAATCATTTGCTTCTTAGCCATCTCTGGATGGGAAATTTCATGACCTGGCCTTATTGCTTGATGGCACTGAACTCTCATAGACGCTTCACATTTAAAAAATAAAAAGCTGACCATCTTTGGGATAGATAAGATCTCTCAATCTGCTGAATTATCATATACTTTTATTGACACTCTTTTTATCATATAATGAACAGAAAATTGAGTCCTCCTTTTGTTTTTACAACAAGAGTGAGTTATTGTCCTAATTCCATCCTAATTTGGCCTCATAGATAAAATTCTTGGAGATGGTTATTATAATACAAATTCATTCTTATTTCTTATTTACTTTTGTATTGGGTCCAAACTAAGTCACTCAAATTTCCATTTCCAAAACGACTACTTTTCTATCGTACTTACCCTCTCTATAAATTCTAATAACATAGACAATCCTTCTTGTTACAACTGTCCTCTTCTGATTCCTGTGGAAAAGATTTGTTGTTGTTGTTGTTGGTGGTGGTGGTGGTGGTGGTGATGTTGTTTTTTGGTACCAGGGATTGAACCTAGGGTTGTCCGCTTAGCCACTGGGCTACATACTCAGTCTTTTTTTTTTGTTGTTGTTTTTTATTTAGAGAGAGTCTCACTGAGTTGCTTAGGGACTCACAGAGTTGCTGAGGCTGGCTCTGAACTTGCGATCCTCCTGCCTCAGCCTCCAAACCACTGGGCTTTCACTAAACTTTGCCTTCCTTTTTCCTTTGGGGGTGATTTCCTTAATTCTACCCTATGGAAAATCTTTCTCTTATTTTCTTGATAATACGGAGTAACTGAGGGAATTCCTAAATGAACTCCTTAGCTTCAATTTATGTTAGTTGACTTTAAAAATCACAGATTTTGAACATCATATATCAATGTTAGTAGTCTCCATTAACTTGACTATGACACCTCTCACCGAAGCCTCCTCATAGTTTAAAAACAGTTCTCCTGAGAAAGTTCCCTTTTTGTTCTCTTCCCCTGTGTTCTTTTGCTTAATGAACAATTGCAAGTGTAGCTGTTCCTAAGAAAAAACATATTCCTAATAAGTATTTTTTGTATATAGTCAAAGAACCCAGAAGGTCAGGTGACCTTCAAATAACAGCAGCATGTGTGTCAGAAAAGCAAGTAACTGCAGAATTTTGACCACCCTTCTACCTTGTCCAAGACATCCCCAAACCTCTATATGAACTAGTGACCATGAGGAAAGGCAAGATTTTTTTTATTTTTTAAGAATGAGAGACCCAATCTTTCAATTTGCCATCTTGTTGCCAAAAAAGCACCTTCACTCCCTGTCACTGTCCTCCAGTAATCAGTTTCATCAGATGGTAGCTGGACCTTTTTTACTCAACACCAGAAGTCTTTAACATCTGCATCAGTAACTCTTCTCATTCCTCTGCACATCTTCACGTGATCTTCTAAGATGAGCCATAATTAGCTTAAAGCTTCATCTCCGGATACAATGACTTAGGAAGGAAGCCTTATACATATGAGTGTAGTGAGAAATAAATGTACAATTTCTAATACCTTTCCTCTCTGATGAACTGACATGGGAATGAGAGAACACATTACAGATGAATAATTCCTTAGCAGTGTGACCTGCTACTAGGAAAGATGCCATTGCAGACCACAGACATTCCAATATTTCTAGAAGGAATAAAATGGATGGCATTGATTGATGAGAAAACATAACAAAATTGAGGGAATTAGGACTCAGTATAGTAACTCAATAACATTAAACAATGTATTTTTTAAGAAGCACAGAATTCTTCAATTATTAGAGGCAGGAAGATTGTTAGATCAGGATCAATTAGTAGAAATTAGAGAAATGATTAGCACTGAAAATATAGAATACATATCTCTTCCAAGCTAGCAGGTTAAATGACTGCAGCATTTTCTCTAAAATAAAATCCTTTAAAACGAAAGAGCTGTTTTATAATACAAAGCTGTACAGATGTTATGTTGAAGGGAGACTATACTCTAGGGAGTTTATCACAAGAGAAATAAATAGAACAATACAAACAGAACAATACCATTAAGTTGCCCTGAAATTCTATGATAGACAGAGATCTGTGTACCTGACAGACAACTTCTCTATAGATGCAGAATAGATAGGTTGGGTGTGAATCACCATGACCAAGAATTTTATAATAATCACCTGCATTCTCTTGTTGACAGCAGTTTTATATTTGTGAAAATATTCATTTGAAAATACTGAAGAGCATTGAGTACATTTTGTAAGTGTAAAGATGCAGTTGAAATTGATCTATTATTTGAGAAGAATTTCTGAGATGTTAGGCATCAAACTGAAACAAAATCCTCAAAACAAACAAGGGATCCAATTAAGCGAATAGTATTTAAAATGAAGGGAAGATATGAACAGGTGAATAAAAATCTGATTTCAAAAACATATTTTTTGACAGAAAACTTTATCCATGAGAAGAAAATAGTATACTGTCTTAAATTAAGAAATAGAAAAACATGCATTTTTAGCAATTAAAAGCAGGATTCCTAAAATGTACAAATAAACCAACCACGATGATATGTTGAAAATTAATTTGGTGATATACAAAAGTGAGTTAATTTTCTTCCACACAAGCAAAAGTGTGCTAATTTGCAACTTGTACACTATTTAAACCTCCTAGTTCAGAATTTATTCTATGAAGCCATTGTTTTTCTTTTTCTATTGATGAACAAATTTTTAATTTTATTTCAGATTTTTTTTTAATTTTTAACTTATGGTCGTTTCTGAATGAGTTCTTATCCAAATTCATTAGGAACTAACCCTGAAATATAACCATTGAATGGCACTAAATATCAGTTAGATATTATTCTTTTCAAAAACGGTTTACAGCTAGTTGACTTGTCATCTAGAAATAGTAACTGTTAGGGTTTGGTTGGTAGGTTAAGAACATCATCATTAGAAACCCAAAATCCTGCCCTTGTGTTTTATTGTGTTTTATTGTTGGGACACCAGGATCATTAATGGTTCCATTTCTAGCATTTTGAAGAATCTCTATATTGCTTTCCAAAGTGAATATGGTAGTTTGTATCCTATAAACAATGTATAAGTGTACTTCTCCCATATCTGCACCAACATTTATTATTATTTGTATTCATGATGATTGCCATTGTAACTACAGTGAGGTGTAATCTCTATGAAATTTTTATTTACTTATTCATAATTGTCAGGGATAAACAGTCATGAACTAGATCTAACATTAAATAGCACATGCCAGCCTGCTATTTACCATACTGATGACCACATTCATATGAATAGTGGAGGGTGGAAGTTATATAAGTTAAATATACCTAACAGATATTGAAATTACAGTTCTTTAAATGAAGAAAATTGATGTAGAACAGAAAGAAAAACTTTGAAATATTTAAAAAGTGAATATAGGGAAAGCAGAGGGAAAGTAGCAGGTAAAAGTAATGGCTGTATTGAGTGAGAAGTAAAATTTAACTAAGAGTAATAAAGAGAGGAAGAGGTAACAGGACTTTTTGGCTACTACATGTGGAAGAAAGAGAAGAAGGAGTAGCAAGAGGAACAACAATACAGATAAGAAAAGTAAATTCAAAATATAAAAAAAAAAACTAAAAACAAATCCATTGAAAATGCTACACCTCTTATTCAAGAAAAGGCTCAATAATAAGTGGGTGAAGAAAAAAGCAATTAAAATGAAAGAAAATTATTTATATATAATATATTTAATTATAATATATGTATAATTATATAATATATAATTAAGTACATGCATATATTACAATTATATATTAATATATTATATATAATATTTATGTATTCTCAAACTTATTACGTTCAATGAGAACATACACACACACACACACACAAACACACACTCTCAGAAACACACAATATGGAAAAAGTTAAAAAAAAAAACTGAAGGTAAGAAAATAGAAAAACAATTCTGATTTTCCTGGGATGGGGGGTTTAACCAGGGATTGAACTCAGGTACACTTGATCAATGAGTCACATCCCCGTCCCTATTTTGTATTTTACTTAGATATAATGTCTCACAGAGTTGCTTAGTGCTTTGCTGTTGCTGCGACTGTCTTTGGACTCATGATGCTCCTATCAGCTTCCTGAGCTGCTGGGATTACAGGCATGCACCACTGTACCCTGCAGGAAAGCAATTCTTAATGAAAAATAAAGGGCATATACCCAATGAGGTGGTCAAAACTGTTGGCAAAGATGGATATTTTTGCTTATGCTCTTGGACCATTCCCTGAGTTTCATTTTGGGCTGTGTACCAGTTGGATCAAGAGTTGGGGGATTGTTAAATCTGAACTCTTTGTGTTTCTCACCAAGATGCCAGCAAGTGTGGCCTGGAACTTCAGATGGTTGTAGTAGCCCTGAGCTTACAATCTCACTTTATTATAAGGTAGGATAGTTTGGGGAGCAATGACAATTGGAGTTATCTCTGGACAGAATAGGTCAATCAAACTCCAGAGCACAACTGATACAGGGCTTTAAATGGGAAGTTTCTGCAGCTGGGGTTAAGTTTTGACTGCCTTTTGTAAGTTTGTAATTAGATCCATATATCTTGTTGCTGGGTAGATGCAAATCTCTGCTGGATATCTGTTAAGGTCTGTAAACAAGTCTGGATGGCTCCTGGCATTTTGCCAGAGGGAGTGGTTTGTGAAGTAACACCAGCGAGCCATTAAGTGTGGAGATTGCTCATTGGTTGACTGCTGTATCTAGTTTATGTTAATTAGATAAGCTGTGTGGAATGTATATATACCACTCCTATCCTACTCCTATCCTTCCACTCCTGCTGTATCAATCTACACAAGTTGCTCGTCACCCCTCCCCCCCCTGTTATTCTGCTGCAGCTGGACTGCAGCTGATGGTGGCCCCTTACGGGGAGCCCCGGGAAACTCGGGGATAAGTGACGAAAAAAAAAAAAAAGCTGCCCTTTATGAGTTCACAGTCTCCTGCCTCATTGCTATATGCCACTTGTATATGATTTCTGTCAAGACTCAGAGATTCTGACCACTTTTCACTCTTCAACTTGCCCCATTGCCCCTGGATTAGTTAAGATCAGTCTGCCTTGCTGTCATGAGTTGTTTCTATTGACTCAGTCTGAGGCACAGTTAGATTCAACTAAATCTATTTTATTAATGTCCATTGCACTTCAGATACACATCCTAATTCTAAGTTTTTACCAAGTCTATACCCAACATGTCTTAAGTCTGTGTTGTTGTGACTCGATCTGGGCCAGAGGAGTCTGACTCACTGGGGCAATAGTGATGGAGGTCTTGTCTCTCTGGGTCCTCTTAGTCCTGCTGGCTCCCAAAAGTCTGGATTTTTAAGTCCTAGTTCAGTTGTGCTTGCAGCTGTGTGAGGTTTGAATTGTATTCCCAGGGTGTAGACACTTACATCACTAAGTCTATCTAAGTTCTGCAGTTTACTTAAGTTTTGCAGTTCACATTAGATCATGAACATATTGCTTATAGTCTTTTATCCAACACACATGTTAATTAATATAATCATCAGCCAATAATCCCATATATTTCTGGTACAGAACATATTGCTTATAGTCTTTTATCCAACACACATGTTAATTAATATAATCATCAGCCAATAATCCCATATATTTCTGGTACATATATCACTCTATTCTACAGGTTCTCCCAAGCAAAATTTATTCAAAGTGCTTTTCTCTGTTTCTGTCTATCTGTTTTAGTCAGCACTTTTCAGCTTTTTCCCAACCAGAACAACTGTAGCAGAGAAAAAGTATTTTTGGGGAGGGCTCACAGATTCAGAGGACTCAGTCCACGGAGAGTAGGTTCCATTCCTCAGTGCTCCAGATGAGGCAGAACATCATGGTGGAAGACTGTGATGTTGGGAAGTAGGTCACATGATGATCAGAGAGCAGTGAGTGAGAGAGAGAGAGAGAGAGAGAGAGAGAGAGAGAGACTCCACTTTCCAGGTATAAATATATACCCCAAAGCTATGCTCCAAATGCCCCACTTCTTCCAGCCTCACCCTACCTGCCTTTAATTGCCATTCAATTAATCCCATCAGTGTTAGAGTTGTAAACAAGTCAGGATGGCGCCTGGCATTTTGCCAGAGAAAAGTTAGAGTCTGTACACAAGTCTGGATGGCGCCTGGCAAAATGCCAGAGGGAGTGGTTTGTGAAGAGAGCCATTAAGTGTGGAGATTCCTTATTGGTTGACTGCTGTATCTAGTTTATGCTAATTAAGATAAGCTGTGTGGAATGTATAAATACCACTTCTGTCCTACAATAAATGGCTCCCTCTCCTGCTGTATCAATGTACACACGTTGTTCATCACATGTCACACACACCCCCACCCCCATTATTTTGCTGCAGCTGGACTGCGGCACATCAGGTGATTAATTCACTGATTGGGTAAAGGTTCTCACAACCCAATCCTCTCCCCACTGAACCATTTTGCATTGCTTGCATTGTCTCACACATGAGCTTCTGGGGGACACCTCATATCTAAACCATAACTCTGTGTTACCCATTCCAAAACCACCACCAAAAACTAAATTGGCATGTCTCTAATATATTATTCCTTATTTTATGTTCAAAGTTTCTGACTTTCTGTGTCTCTATGATTAGTTTGCTCTCCAATGTTGAATTCCAATGGATTCCCTAAATCACCCACCTCCCTGAGAAGCCATATACTTGCTGTTTAAATCTCAACCTAAGGAGCAACAGAAGAGTACACCCTTTCTCTAATCTGTCATCTTCCCTCCCTGAACATTTCTTTTTAAAAGTATGTTTATTTGTTTATTTGTTTCATGTAGTGCTGAAGATTTAACCCAGTGATGCACATGTGCTAGGCAAGTGCTCTACAACTGAGCCAAAACCTGAACATTTCTTATAAAAATATAAAAAATTGTGATGTTTATATTTCTTTTCAATAAGAAATTGTGAAATATTTGAAAGATTAAATCTAAAATAAATCTCTATAGTGACCTGTTCTAGTTTCATACTCTATTTTCCACTTTTATGTTATATATGGATCTGGTCTGTGATGTGGTAGACATTTCATGTTTCAACCTTCATTGTTAATTTTTGGGCTTGTGATCAGTTTGTCACATATTTGTTAAATACTTTTAAGCATTCTTTCATGTATGTAGTATAGGTTTACAACTCCTATATAAAATATGTGAAGGCAAGTGATCTTTTATTTATTTGAGTTTCCTCAACAAAGACTATTGTGTCTGGTGTTTAAGGCATGCATATTTTAGAACATTAAAAAATGTATGTATTGTGCATGTTTTACATGTTTCAACTATATTTACAACACATTATTTTAGCTCCCTAATGGAGATTTATCTTAAGACAGAAATTTGAAAGCTTTAAGAAGTTTAAAAAATTATTAAACTCTAAAAATTCTAAAAATGTTGACTTTTTTATGAAGAAAGGACATTCATTTTTTTCAATAAACTATATATAAAATAGATCTTTGCTTACATTTTTTGTTTAAAAGAGACACTTTTTTAAAAAATGATATTATTTATGTTTTTCTTTAGATCAGAGATAATTTGTTATTATGGATGAATCCTCCTGCCTGAAAGTGAAAGAAATTTTTTAGTAGTTACAAATTAGTATTTACAAATTTTAATAATTTACCTGGTTCCTCTGTAAAACATCCACCAAAAACCAAAAAAGCAGTTCACACTAAACAGTACTAAAAGGGTTAATTCCTTACTTTTAGACAATATTGTATGAAGTATTAAGACATGTCAATGTAAAATGTATTACTTTTTTGATATTTTTAAGTTATACATGGGCACAATATCTTTATTTTGTTTATTTATTTTTATGTGGTGCTGAGGATCGAACCCAGGGTCTCAAATGAGCACTCTACCACTGAGCCACAACCCCAACCCCTGTATGACATTTTTAATCATACATTTATTTCAAAATGATTATACACACATAACACATGTTATGGCCCACACTATATGGGCAATGGCCAAACAGACTCCATTTTACCCTGAGACTCCATATCATGTAAGAAATGCTTCTCCCGTGGGAAAGCCCCACCTCTGTACCCATTAATAGTTACCTAGCATAGCATACTTGCCAACACAAAATAATAACTCTTATACAATGTAAAATTGTTCTCTTTGGTTTCCATCTTTCTTGGGCAATGTACCTTGTCAGAAATAGATTGTCTAGACGTTAGTAACCAATCTCTAAATTTTACGGAACTAAGGTCATTTTGACCCACTTTCCTTTTGCTTGCTTGCCACTATGCCAACCTGGGAAATCCTGTGGGGAAATACCAATGTACCCATTGCATTTTATCACTAACTGCCCAATTCAGTTTCTGTACCTGCTTTCTTGCAGCTACATCAACCCTGATGTGTTTTTTGCAGTGTTTGCTTTTAAATATCCTAAAACGCTCTGGCTCAGGGCTGTTCCTTGCAGAGACAGTCATGGGTCCTGTGGGGAGTCATCACCAGCCAGCTGGCTAAATAAAGGCTCTTCAATTTGGACAAAACAGGGACTTGGGTGTGTTTTCCTGCCCCAGAACACACTGCCCCACAACACACTGCATACACTTAGAAAAGAGTATAATGAGCTGCTTCATTTTACTTTAAAATCTTAGTCTATTTTCTTGATAACAAACATGGACACAGCCTAATTTGGTTTCTTTATGTTTTTATATACTATATTTGATTTTTATCCCAATCATTTGGGATTGCTATAATATACAAAAAGAATTGCTTGATTGACAGCTAAGGAATCGTTTTGAAAGAATATTGCATGCATAAATATAACTGTAAATGGAAGAAATCAGTACTCAAAACAGAATCTGTCAAAATTTCTGTGTTACAATTCCAATCAAGTGCAGCCCTCAAATATTCCTTTTAAAAGTGTACTTTGCTATCATAAAACACTCACATGAAATATGAGATAAAATTCCAAGTATAGTTCATGACATTTTTTATTCATGATAATACTATCATTTCTTTATGATATTTCAAATGTTATTACCATAATCTCTTAAATATTTTTGCTTTAAGCTTCTATAATATCTTGATATACTGAGTGAAGACCATTTCAAACAAAAGGACATTTTCCATTTTATGATTAGATGAGAAATTGAGTTTCAGATAGATTCTCCTGATGTATTCATATATCTTTGTAGGTTTGAATTATATAAAGTATTAAACTTTCTTCTCTTTTAAAAGTATATTTTGAATGGCAGTACGTTTAACCTATCTCAACATGAATTCTCTTCTAATCTAGCTGACATTATTATTTCTGCATTTCAAGCTTTGATTTATCACTCTTTTATTTGCTAAAAGGACTTTATATGCTTTGATCCTGTTTTGTCTATTAAATAAAGAACTTAGTCTTTTAATTTACTATTTTTCACTTGATTTCTTCACTTCATTATTATTCCATTTTCTCTAATCTCTTTATCTCTCAATAAGCTGTTTTTTTCTCTCTTGTGTTTTCTGGACAACATGGGAGCATACATTTTTGTAGCAATCATTTTTTGTGTGTGTTAGAAAAATACTTTGGTTAATACAAATTCTTAAGGAGTAATTTATACTACCATTAAAAGTATTTAGCAGCTGGTCTTGAATAACTGGTCATTTCAAATTTACAAATACATGAGAGAAACATAATTTATTTGTTTGTTTTATATTTGGAATAATTTTCATTATTTATCCTGTCCCTTTTTTTTTTCTTTTTTAATAAGTCGGCTAAATTAGTACAAAAAAAAATTGAAAAGTTTTTCCTGGGTATAATATATATATGAAATGCACAAAAAGAATGAGAGTAAGATAAATGGAAATATATTTATACTACATGTTAAGCTATATACTACTAATATGTAATATATAAAATAGTAATATTTAAAAAAATAATACATCCCAATACAAAGAGGGTTTAGTGGAATTTTTATAGGTCCATATCAGTATAGTTAGGGCCCATACCTCTTAATATATATATATATATATATATATATATATATATATATATATATATATATATATATAAAATAGATATAGTTTTACTTATTATTTAGATTCTACCAAAACTTTACTTTTTTATAAGTTACAGGGAACAGTAGATAATTGTATCAGGGTAATAATCCAATATGCTAAATAAATTAATAAAATGTTAGAAATAGAAAAATATCAAATTTAATCATTAAACATATACTTTGGAAAGTATAAAAAATACTATGAACCTTGGAAAGACTATTACAGGGTTATTTGAGGAATGTACAAATTAATCTATTCACAATTAATATAATTATACATACCGAGTATTTTTAATGCCTTTATGCACTCATACATATAGCAATGTATTTAAAATATGAGATAAATTTAATGACTTTAAGAAAATATAGTTTGATGAAATTGATTCAATAAGTAACAAATTTGAATTATTCAAAATTATATCACAGGAATGAAAAGACATTAAAGTTATGTTCTTTCATATGCATAGTTTTAGCATATACTCAGTGATAGATCACTTCCCCAACATTTACATATCTTTGTATAATTAAAAGGACAAATAATGAAAAGACATGATTTCCACCTTTGATCTTCCTTATGAATAAAAGTGAAAAGTTCTACATAAAGTATCAGAAAATCATATCCAGCTGAGTACTTAGTTTGTTACAGCTATTCAATTTTCAGCTCCAAATATTATTCTCAGTACATGACAAAATCATTGATTAAATTTCAAAGTCTATTCCTACATAAAGACTTATAAACCTAAAAATAGAAGGAATACTTCATAGATTTTTATTGCTTGAAATAAAATGAATTCACAGTCACATTATGGAGATAAGAATTCCATTAATGTCAAAAAGATGAACCAGTACTGTTCACTGTGCTTGTTAAGTTTTGTTATCCATCTTAGACGATGCTCTAATTGGAAAATAGAAACTGAAAAAATAAATAAATAAAAATAAATAAATAAATAGACAAATACTTAAAATGAGCAAATCACAATTGAATTTTCTAAGATAACATTATATAACTTGAATATACAAGAAAACAAATTATAAAATATTACATATTAATAACATTCAGTACTTTACATTACTATCAATATTATAAGTAGTCCACTTTCTGTATGACATCATTTAAAATAGGAGATTCCTGATGAAAGAAAACAAATTACATTTCACAAGAAAGTTGCTACGGAGACATATGTTTACAATCTTTTAAACTTCAATTTTCTTTTAGGATTTTTTAAAATGATGCAAGTAATTCTCATTTTGCACAAACAGGGACAAGAATGATAAGATATTTATGAAGTAAGAAATTACAAAAATAAATAGGATAAAAGTTGGAAGCTCATTTCCACTACAACCAGTTCTCCTCCTATTAAGTAATTGGTGAATATTCTTTGGTATCAATGGATTAAATCATAAGTTCCAAAAATGATATGTCAAAAATAGCAAAATAATAAAATTCAGATAAATTTTAGCTTATAAAATTTACATCAAAATCTTTTTAGTTAATTTTTAAAAAAGCAATAAATTTGAAATGCTATTTTCTGTGCTCCTGCCCTAGTTGTCCTCTGTATTCTAGACAGGTGGATGGAGAGATAAAGAAAATGATAGACATTCTTCTTCTTGCTTTCTCATTTTTTTTTCATACCAGGGATTGAACTTAGAGGCACTCAACTACTGAGTCACATTCCCAGGCCTATTTTGTATTTTATTTAGAGACAGGGTCTCAATGAGTTGCTTAGCCCCTGCCTTTGCTGAAGCTGGCTTTGAATTTGTGATCTCCTGCTTCAGACTCCCGAGCTGCTGGGATTACAGACCACCGCACCTGGCGCTTTTTCACTTTTTATTTTTCTAAAAACAATTTTCATGGAGAAAATCAGGGTTATATCAGAGCATATTTTTATGTTTCAATCCATATATGATCGTTTAAATTTTTGCACCAAATTTTTATCATGGTAGTTAGAAGACAAAGAAAGCATTCTTGTGAAAGTATTACTAGTAGTAATGAGAGATAAATATGGTTATTAAAAAGTTTTTGGCTTAAGGTTGCAGAAAACTTATAGTTTTTTTTTTTTTATTCAAGCGGATCAAAAGCACTTTGCTAAAATATTCTTACCTTTTATCAATGGCAGATTAAAAAAGTGCTTTGCTGAAATATTCTTAAGTTTTATGTAGTCAGCTTCATTTTCTAGATTTTCCATAAGTTGAGATGTAGAAAGAACCAGATGTTCTTTCTGCCTTATTGGTGATTTAATACTTTATTTTTTTTATCATAACTAGATGTCAGATCACATGGATGATCTTAAAAAATATTGATCCAGACTACCATATTATCTAATTCATCTGAGGAAGATCCAGGTATTTATATTATATTAAAGTCTCACTAGATAAATTAGGTTTGAAAAGATTTGATGATTCTTAAAATTCAAACCAAGTAGCTATGTTAGATATTTGATATTACAACTTTCCAGATATAAAGATTTTCTGGTTGTCTTTCAAACTCAAAGGGGCTTTATCTGTGGACTAAAGTTCTTTTGAGCTCCTCAAAACTAGCATATAGGAATCAAGGTCATTGCAAAATACCAATTCTTCTGTAAGTGAAACAACAACTATAACAACAAAACCGCTTTGTATTTTCAAAGAGCTGCTCATAGAAACTGAAATGAACTAGTTTTTTGAAACATTGTTATGATGATTGCTTTAACATCTTTGTTAGATAAGTCCAAGATCTAGATTTATCTGACTTGCTATCACTTTATTTTCATTGTCTTTTCTAGTTCTTGATATTAACCTGTGATCTTTGATTGCTGTTTGGATGTTAAATTAGAAGATTATTGATTTTTCTTAAATCTTTCACACTCAGCCTTCTCTTAATTTAATTAATGTAATTGTTGTATATATTTATGAAATAGAGTATGATATTACCATACAAGCTAATTAATATATCCATCAGCTCATATATTTCATATTTTTTATAGTGAGAACATTTAAAATCTATGACTTTAGTAATTTTGAAATATACAATAGATTATTATTAAACATAGTCACCATGGAATAGATCACTAAGATTTATTCTTCTTTTGCAAAGATACTTTGTATTTTTTGATCAACATTTGCTTTATTCTATACGCTTCACCACCTAATGGCTCACAACTTGTAAGCCTGTTCTGCTCATCTTTCTTGTTCTGGCTCCTGGAAAATGCCTTCTGCAGTCAGTGGGTGATGGTTACTGAGACAGAAGGTACTACTCTAGGATTCCCCTATGTTTCTAGGTAGACAATATCGGGTACTGGGTGGAAAGTGTTTCCTCTGGCCTCTTGTTCACACACCCAGTACCATGAACACCAAGTTTACATTTGCTGGTTCTATTGGGGGAAGGTATCACTTACCTGGTCAGCCAACAACCCCTCAGTGAGAGCTAGGAGTTTACCTTTGGCTGTTGGGTGGAAAAAAAAGAGGCAATACTGGACCTATGGGAACTGGGATTTGGTCATATCCAGAGATGTTGGGTGATAGATGTGCCACTCTGTGACATCCACTGGTGCTGTCATTACCATTGAATATAGGTTGATGGATGAGTCCCTTTTTTAGATGTCTTTTGATCTTCCCCTTTCATAGCAGTTTGTCCAGAGATTGACTGGTGTGTGTGTGTGTTTTTGTGTGTGTGTGTGTGTGTGTGTTTGTGTGTGTGTGTGTATTTTCAATTCTCTAATGCTAGTTGGCAGATCTGCCCAGAGTGAATACTGGGGTTGGGTTGTAGGGAAAAAGAGTAAACATCAACAAATTCAAAAAGCAGGCTTTGGGCAGGGGATGGTAAATAGATAGTTC
The DNA here is from genome assembly GCF_048772815.1 of Callospermophilus lateralis. Lineage (NCBI taxonomy): Eukaryota > Metazoa > Chordata > Mammalia > Rodentia > Sciuridae > Callospermophilus > Callospermophilus lateralis. Next base: position 91,028 of record NW_027513475.1, read on the forward strand.
TGCAAGAAGAAAATCTGTCTTTGGGGGTGAGACCTTCATTTAAATCTTATAGTGGGTGGTACTAAGACTAGACTATAATAGTCTTAAGCAGCAATTTTTGTCATTGCTTCATAAAATAGAAATGTATTAAATATAAATTTCTGACCATTATGTATTCTTTAACTAGTTCCTTAGTGAAATTTTTCATGACATTCTTCTTCAAGTTAAAGAAACGTAACCAGTTTATTTTCTTCTTTCCACCTTTCAGAGACTCTTTATAAGTATTTATTTAATTAAGTTAATATATTTTGTAAAATTTTAAGGACAGGAGGAGAATGTAGAATGCCTACATTCTGGTACTAGAAATCTGGAACAAGAAATCTGGTACTAGAAATATGAAAATTAAACAGTTTTCACCAGTAGAAATGCTGTTCAAATTGTTTCTTTAATATTTATAATGACACAATCTATACTTTCACATTCTGGATTTTATCACCCCACATACTAGAAATTCATAGCCAAATCTAACTTTGACATGTACCTACCATTTTATATTCTTTCAATAAAGATTCAAGTATCAGGTAACTACTTCAGTGTCCTGGCTGTATATGTTCATGATTTATGTTAACTTAAATCAAAAAGATATGTCAGATATACCTCTCGTTCACTTTATTTTTCTTTTCCTTTATATATTCTACTTTTTCTTTATATATTCTACATTTCTCATTATGTACTCTGTGATTTTATTTGCAAATATATTACATTCTTAGTGGATGACTTATTCAAATTATTATTGAAAAAATATAAAAAAATTATCAACCAAAAATGGAAATACATTATAATTATCTGCCAATAATAAAATGTGCATTGAAATAGGAAAGATAGTAGAATGAATCAGACATTATTTTCCTATGTTCATGTATGAATTCATGACCAATGTAATTCCACATCATGTATAGCCAGAAAAACAGGAAGTTGTACTTCATATATATATATATAATGTCAAAATATATTTTACATGTATAAACTAAAGAACAAATAAATAAATAAATAAAAATAAAACAAAAAGTGAATTGATATATTGTAAATAGATGAGAGAATTCCTTTAAGAATACACATCTTCTAAAAATGCTGAAGAAAGTTCTTTAAGAAAAAAAGTTCAACATGGTGAGATGGTAATTAGAGCAAAAACAGAATCAGTTAAGATTACTATCTATTATAATAAACAGCATGAATGCTTATTTAGTTTTTAAATTTTTTAAATTGTAGATGAACACAATACCTTCATTTTATCTATTTATTATGTGGAACTGAGGATAAAACCAGTGCCTCACACATTCTAGGTAAGCACTCCACCACAGAGCCACAACTAAAGCCCAAATGCAAATTTTTTATTCTTTCTTCTCTTGACTGCTTAAAGAGAAATTGTAAGTAAAACTATATTATCGGTCTTATAAAATATGGAAATGTAATATATTTGCAAATAAAATCACAGAGGATGTGGATAAGAGCAAAACTGTTTTTGAGTAAGGAAATGATCCTAGGTAGTAGCTTGAATACAATAAAATAAATGAAAAGACTAGAAATGCCCCACCCCCAATATATACACAGACATATATATGTATACACAGCACATATATACAAACACATAAATGTCTACATACCTGTAGATATGTAAATATAGTTACATAGCAAGTCCTTTGACAATTTGGGAGCAAAATAAAATGTTTAGGGGTGGGGGTTGTAGCTCAGTGATAAAACACTTGCCTAGCATGTGTGAGACACTGGGTTCAATCCTCAGCACCACCCATAAATAAATAAATAAATAAATAAATAAATAAATAACGGATTTTTTTCTTTCTTTCTGTTCATTTGCATTGCTAAGTATTTATCAATTTTATTTGTTTTTTCAAAGACATGACTTTTTTTGGTCAATTTTTTGAATTGTTTCTTTTGTTTCAACTTCATCAATTTTAGCTCTGATTTTAATTATTTCCAGCTTTCTATTGTTTTGTATTGTTTAGTTCCTTCTTCCAAGGCTTTGAGTTACAATGTTAGGTCATTTGCTCATTGACTTTTTATTCATTTAATGAATGAGCTAAATGCAATGAACTTCCATAGTATCCCAGATATTTGGATCTGTTATATGAGTAGTCTCATTTACCTCTAAGTATTTTTCTATTTTATTCTTGATTTCTTCTCCTATTTATTCATCATTAAATAATTTATTATTTAGTCTCAAGGTGTTATATAGCTTCTATTTTTTATTTTATCATTGATTTCTAATTTCATTACATTAGGATCTGATAGAATGCAAGGCATTATCTCCATTGTTTTGTATTTAGTAAGAGTTGCTTTATGACATAAGATATGGTCTATTTCAGAGAAAGATCCATGTGCTGCTGAGAGTAAAGTGTATTTGCTTGTTGATGAATGAAGTATTATATAAACATATATGTCTCTTATGTCTAAATTATTGAATGTATTATTCAGTTCTATATTTTCTTTATTTAATTTTTGTCTGAAAGATCTATCCAGTAGTGAGAGAGATGTATTAAAGTCACTGAGTATTATTGTGTGGTGGTCTATTGGATTCTTCAATTTGAGAAAGGTTTGCTTGATGTACATAGATGCTCCATTGCTTGGGGCATATATAGTTATAATTGCTATGTCTTATTGATGAATGGTTCCATTAATCACTATAAAATGCCCTTCTTTTTCCATTTTAATTAACTTTGGTTTGAAGTCCACTTTATCTGATATGAGGATAGAAACCCCTATTTGTTCAAAATGGACACCATTGAAATAGAGAAGATAATTATTAGAAATAATAATTACAAAATATAATAATTATCACAAATAATTTTGAAAATTTATACTCCAATAAAATAGAAAGACATTGAAAAATTTCTAGAGACATATAAACTACCCAAACTGAATCATGGGGACATACAAGATTTAAACAGATACATTTCAAGCAATGAAATAAAAGACACCATCAAAAGCCCACCAACCATGAAAAGCCAAGGACCAGACATATTCTCAGTCAATTTCTAAAGACCTTCTAAAAGAAACAAGAAGAATTAACACCAATGCTACTCCATTTATTCCATAAAATAGAAAAGGAGGAAGACCTTCCAAACTCATTCTATGAAGTTAATATCCCCCTGATACCAAAAATCAGAAAAAGACACATCAAAGAAAAAAAACTTCAGACCAATATCCCTCATGAACATACATGCAAAAATTCTCAACAAAATTCTAACAAATCACCTGCAAAATCATATTAAAAAGATAATGCACCATGATTCATCCCAGGGATGCAAGTTTGGATGAATATACGGAAATCAATAAACATATTCATCACATAAATAGACTAAAATAATTTAAAAAATCATATGAACATCTCAATAGAGGCAGAAAAAAATAGACCAAATTCAGGAAACCACCCCCCCATTTTCAAAAAACACTAGAAAAAACTAGGCATTGTAGGAACATACATCAATATTTTAAAAGCTGTCTATACTCAACCTGAGGCCAACATAATTCTAAGTGGAGAAAAATTGAAAGTATTTTCTCAATGAACTGAAACAAGACAAGGATGCCTTCTTTTACCACTACTATTGAAAATGGTTCTTTAAACTCTAGCCAGAACAGTTAGACAGGAGAATGAATTAAAGGGATATGAACAGGAAAAGAAGAACTCAAACTATCACTCTTTGCTTATGACATGGTTCTATATTTAGAAGTTTCAAAAAATTCCACCAGAAAACTTCTAGAAATAATAAATGAATCCAGGAAGGAGCAGGACATTAAATCAACACCCATGTTGGTCTATGATCTGACTTCCTTAAAAGACTCCTAAAGCACATGATGTAAAATCAAGAATCAATAAATGGGATGGATTCAAACTAACAAGCTTTTTCTCAGCAAAGAAAACAATCATAATGTGAAGAGAGATCCTTACAGAATGGTAAAAAGCCTTTACCATATGCACCTCAGCTAGAGCACTGATGTCCAGGATATATAAAAACTTAAAAACATAACAGCAAAACAAACAAACACACAACCCAATCAATAAATGGGGTTAGAAACTGAGCAGTCACTTCATAGAAAAAGAAATAAAATCTATCAACAAATATATTTTAAAAAGTTCATCATCTCTAGTGATTAGAGAAATGCAAATCAAAACTACTCTAAGTTTTCATCTCACTCCAGTCAGAATGGCAATTACCAAAATACAAGCAATAATAAGTGTTGGCAAGGATGTGGGGGGAAATCCACTCATACATTCCTGGTGAGACTCAAATTTTTTCAAATCTTATGGAAAGCTGTTTGGAGATTTCCCAGAAAACTTGAAGAGGAAACATCATTTGACCATGTTATCCCACTCCTGGGTTTGTACCCAAAGGTATTAAAATCAGTATACTACAATGAGAGAGCAAACTCAATATTTATAGCAGCTCAACTCACAATAGCTAAATTATGATGCCCTTTAACAGATAAATGGATAAAGAAAATGTGGTATATATAAACAATGGAATATTACTCAGCCTTAAAGAAGAATTAAATTATGGCATTTGCAGGTAAATGGATTGAACTAGAGAATATGCTAAGTGAAATAAGCCAATCCCCCCCCCCAAAAAAAAGAACAAAGGCCAAATGCTTTCTGTGATATGTGGATGCAATTCATAGTTACAGTGGGGGTGGGGAGGGATAGTGAATAATAGAGGCACTTTAGGCAGAGGAGAGTGAAGGGAGAGAGTGGGAATGGGGGTATGAGGGATAGTGGAATGAATCAGACACTATTAAGTACATATATGATTACATGATGGGTGCGATTCTATATCATGTACAACCAGAGGGATGAGTAGTTATACTCCATTTATGTATCATGGTCACAGTGCATTTCACTGTCATGTGTAACAAATTAGAATAAATAAATAAATAAATGGGTTAAAAATGTTTATACCAACTCCAGATTTAGTGGCATGTGGATGTATCAAGTTACGTGTGTGTGCATAACTTATGTGTGTGCACACACACACATACAACAGACACCACTTAAGAAAACATTTAATAGCAACATTTATAGCAAGAAAGTATGGACAGTTTTAAAGGAAGAGTTTGGAATAGGTGGCTTTCTCCAATTATAGACCTCGAATTTAAGAGATCAAGGGCAATCCTGAGTATGGAGCTTTAGGGAAGGGATAAGAGATATGCAAATAAATTTGATGAAGAGGTTCCGAATTAAATGTGTTGTACTGTGAGAGCTAAAATTTCTTCAGTGATTGAGGGAAGCAAAAATGTTTAGGGCATAATGAGATATTTTCTGGTGGCTTTTTAGAAAAAAATATCTGATGATTAAGCTTATTTCAAAAATGGCCATTCAGAATATAGTAATGGTGAAGGAGGAGCTTTGAGCAGGGGATGGTTGAGAGAGAGAGAGTCAGTTCTGCCAGAAGCAAATCAATCTCTGGGAGTAAGATTTACTTTTAAATATTTCAGTAGAAGCTAGATTATAAATAGCCACAGGAAGAAATTTTTGTCATTGTTTCATAAAAATAGGAAAGGAGTAAATATAATTTCCTGACCATTACTTATTTCTTCAACTCATTCCTTAATGCAAATTCTCCCTGTTCAATGTGCAAGCAATTAATCTCAGATTTAAATTACATCAATGTCCCTACAATTAATTCAGTAGATTTGGTAATAATAATTATTCACTCTTTCAAATGTTATTTTACTTTTATTTTATTTCTTAGTACTGGAGATAGCTTTGCATATTTGCCACTAGAAGTTGTGCTATTCTTTTTGAGATGAATTTTTGGAAGTGGGATTGTTGCACTTTCTGAATCAAGGTTACCTTCAAGTTCATGTTAACACCGAATAACACATTGCTTTTAAGTTGTAATGAATATTGTGTAGGAAATAAATGATTGCCAATACATCTCTCCTTCTAATCCCTACTGGTTGTATATTAACATGGATTTTATTGTATTGTTTCCTCAGTTTGATGAATGAGAAATTAATAAGTACTTCACATTGATATTTTTGAATCCTATGAAGGTTGATGCTCCCTGCATTTACCCATTTACTTTTAAGATAGGTGTGCTCTTCTATGAATGCTTTCTTTTTTGTATCTGAAATTGAAGCCAGGGGTTCTTAACTGCTGAGGCAAGTCCCCATCCCTTTTTCTTTTTATTTTGAGACAGGGTCTCACTACATTGGTCAGCATGTTGCTAAGCTGCTGAAACTGGCTTTGAACTTGAGGTCCTTCTGCCTCAGCTTTCTGAGCAGTGGAATTACAGGTGTGTGCCACCGTGCTTGGATGTCAAATGTGTTTTTGAATGATTTTTATTTTTAATATTTTGTTGTAAAATCAGTTACCAATTTAAATGAGCAATTATTGATTCTAGATGAATAACATGCCATTTTTTTAAAAGTTAACACACTGGTATCATGCATATAAGGGCATTTTCCAAAAAAAAAAAAAAAAAAAAAAGCCATTTTCCAGATTTGGTATTTCAGTCAGACTGTCAAATCAAGGGCTTAACATGTGACTATTGGTTATTATATTGAAAGCTCAGATGTAGAATGTTTCCTTGACTCAAATAAATTCTAATAGATAACACTGGACTATGGAATATGTAATTTTTGTGGTCTCTAATATGACTATATTATTATAAATTTGAATTTTCTGGTTTGCTTATAAAACATCTTATCTGTATAATGTATGCATATTTTTTCTAAATTATTGATAAGTGTTACATTGTTTTTAAGTTTTGCATTCAAATTTTAATCTCCTGGAATAGATGAAGTAAGAATGCAGTCACATTTAAAATTTCTTCTTCATATGGGAAAAGCAATAAAACACATATTGCCAGACAGAAATACCTTATATATTAGTAGATGCTTTAAGTATTGTATTATTTTCCATTGGTGTACTTGTTTGTTCCTGAGTCAGTGCTGAAATCTCCTTATTAGCATACAATATGTTTTCAGCATTTGGCCTATTTGAAATAGGCCTGCTTTTATCTTCCATGCATTTACAAATACTCTCAGAAAATATTCTTTCATAAAAATATTAAAATCATTGTGTCAATCCCCAAAGCAAAAGTAAATGGCATTTCATTGAGGATTACATATTTAACATAACATATTCAAGAATTGATTTGGTGTCTTTGGTCCTATAAATCATTCATTTCTATAAGAAAAGTTCACAAAGGGAGAAAAATGTCCTTAATAATAATAAAAAAAAGCTTTTAGACTTTTGTGTTCTGAAGTTTCTCCTTCAGTTGCAACAATTCTTAGAAGATGACATGTAAAGGTCTTATGAAGCAAACCCAGAGAAGAGCACAATGAGGTTCAACCCCCATTTGAAAATCTTCGTATAAACCTGAGATGGTCATATCCAAATAAATGTAGAAGCTCAGAGAGGGTAGATGTTAAAAAGCTAGGTAGTTACATTTGGTGTTCCTCTGGATTTTCCAGAAAGGACTTAGAAACTATCTAAAAAGCCAGCCTTAGAAGGAGTCTTCTAAAAATTTTGAAGCACACACACAGCTGGGTGTGCTGCCCATGTCATGGAGGATGGTACATAGCTTCAGATAATGTGTCACAACATAGAGCATCAATAGGAATTTGTGACTGTGGAAGTTGGGGATAACTAGGTCATAAATTAAGCCCATAGTCCATCTAAGTGTTGAGAAGATATAGGACCCCAGAAGAAAGCTGCAGAAGACAGAGCTATTATTTAACAATTCTACAATGATGCAATCAGAAAAAAATGTTTGGAACATGGATAACTCTATGCATAATTTATTCATTGAATAAACTGATGGGTATAAGTATAGTGGGTCTTAATAATATTAAAATAATATGCTTTTTATTTTAGGTTATTAATAGTTTTTTGGGATATGTTTTTATAATTCCTCACTTTTACAGATAAGTACTGAGATTCTTTTTAATTAAATTCTAGTAGTCCCATCTTATCCATGGAAGGTGCACTCCAAGACACAAAATGGATGTGTGAAACCTAAGAGAGTACTAAAGTCTAACATACTGTTTCTTCCTATTCATGCATAAATGTAATCAATTTTAATTTATAAATTATTAAAGTGATTAAGAACAAGAAGAATAAAATTTAAAAAAATGTTATAACACTTCAAATTTATAAATTGTTTATATCTAGAATTTCCATTTAGTATGTGTGAAACATGATTGACCTAAAATAACTCAAACTGTGGAAAGGGAAATCATAGCTAAGAGCAACTACTGTTTATGATTCAAAAAAAAAAAAAAAAGAACATTGGGAGGATAGGAGAAGTGTTTGGAATATAAATATAATCAATCAAGCATGCATCTTGAGAAAATACCAAGTTGCTGCATGTACACCAAATATATATATATATATATATATATATATATATATATATATATATATATATATATATATATATTTTTTTTTTTTCTTTCTTACTTTTTTAACTCATTATATCCCAGTGTCCCATATATAGGACACCTAATTTAGGTGGGCTGTTAGGACATCCTATCTATGGGAAGCTGAGACATAATGGGATTTATGTTTTAATTTTTTTAAGCACAAGTTTTCTTTCCCCCTAAATCCAGTTTTGTTTTCTTTTCATTCAGTTGGAGGATTTGAGATTTGCAGAGGTAATTATTTTCATTAAATAGAAGTAATGGTTGACTGACTTGAAATTCATTGCTAAAGGCAGCAATTGATGTCAGAACTAATATTATGGTGTTTTTGTCATTAATTCTAAGATAAGACCTTCATTGACTTTCTTTGATATATGAATTGCAGAGGAGATTTTTTTAAATGCAGATTGTGTTTCACAAAAGAAAATGAGAGTGGATCTTTGATTAGACCACTGACTTTTATTAGGATATTAGTTTAATATATATTTAAATATATACCAATAGATAAAAGAAGGAAGATTCACATTTGCCATTTTAAAATAAAGAACAATTGTTAGAACACTATAGGTTTGAATAAATTAAAAAAATATAAGAACATTATAGGTATGAATAAATCATTTGTAGTTAAAATTGAAAAAAAAAATAGAGCAAGAGTTCTCACTCTTAACACTTTTATTTTGATGTGGGCTGTGCTATTTGCTTTATTTCCAAGTATCAAAAACATTCCCAGGATGTGTGCTCAATGGAAAGTTGACTCCTATTATCATAAATACTATGGTATGTTAGGAGCAGTGACTGAACTGTGGGTATTGAACTGTCCTGTGACAGAGGCCATGCCCCCCTGGAGAACTTTTGGGGTGAAGGTGAAGAAAAAATAGCCCAGTTGTTATGGTGATGCCCTGATCAATGGGGGTTCTGTGCCCAGCACAGAGCTATTCGGTTCTTAACCTTGAGTTTCAGATGACAGCTGCTCAGGGGTAAAAAGTTATGTGCGTAATCTGACACTCATAACCGGGTTGCTCAAACTCATGACCTTAATGCTTTAGCTTGCTTTGAATTAACTTTCCCACAATAAGCCTTTTAATGTAAAACTTATATAATAAATGTACTGAGCTTCCTCATGGTCAGGCTTCCTCCATCAGAGACTGGCTGAACCACCAAGCCCCAGATTTTTCTCTATGTCTGTCTTTTCTCCATTCCTTCATCAACAGGTTTGGTTACCCCTGAATGAATTGTCTTGCTGGTTGTGACAATGGTAGCTTCTCAAATTTTTTGTGATTTCACATGTTGTACTTTGCATGAAATATCACTAAATAAGTATAAAGTTTTGAGGAGGAGAATGAATATTAAGGTAGTAGTCTCCTCAATATAACATCAAACTCTATTTAATATTGAGGAGACTACTACCACTGAGCCATGACCCCAGCCCAGCATGCAAATTATTTTTAAAACCCTTCTTGACAAAAAAAAATAAAAATTGAAATAGAAATTGAAGTAAAAGAGGTAAGGCCCTACTTCTCTTTCTAATAAACATATATCATATTTTATATGAATATTGTCTTAATAATAACTATATTCATCATAAATGTGGTCATTTCTTAGATTATTTTTAAATTAGAAATAATATTATTGCCAATATTTCATTTTAAATTTTATGATAGCAAAAATTTTTTTAAATGCATTCTTAAATATCTCCAATTCTTTTTCACTGAAATGTTCATTATATGGACCTGTTTATCTAAAATTAATTCATTTTCAATTTAATTTCATTGATGGGAAGATAATTGAAATTGGTTTTGTAGAGATTGTTAAAGATATTCAAAATTTCAGAATTCTATGATCACTTGTACCCATTGTGGTTAGTGTTCAAAACTCTAAAATTCTTTTTTTTTCCAGAAAATAAAATTATTTGCACTCTTCTTTTAGGATTTAAATTTTTAAAACTTGTATTTTGAGTGCAAATGAACACATATGAACATATTATTTGCAATATATTTTTCTATGCAGTGTTTGCCCATAGCTTATGCACATTTTCTTTCTGTTGATCTTTTATTCTATATTTAAAAAGATCTTATTTGGGATGTGGGGCTATCTCAGTGGTACAGCACATTCTTAGCATAAAAAAAAGTGCTGTTAAGTGTTTAGTGCGTGCTTTCCTCTGTATGTGGTTTGTATTTTTAATCCGATGTGATGATTTTTAACATGAATGTATATGATCAAATTTGTCACTATTTTCTCATTAAACACATAAGAATTTAATAATATCATAGACTCCCAACTTATCTATGAGTGAGTCACCAAGGTTTTTGTTTTTAACTTTTCTATCTTTATTTTTATGCTTAAATGTAATTCCACTTGAAATATCTATCCTGATATTTGAGGAGCAGATCCAATTTTAACCTTCTCCACATGACTCTATAATGACACTATACCTATTCCAGAATCACTTACGTAAAGCATCATATGTTTTATGCTTATTTGAGAACTCGGCATTATCATATATGAAATTCCATATTTAATTTTTTTTTGCAATTTCCAGAATGATTACTTAGATAGATACTGCTGTGCAAATGACTATAAAATGTCAATAATATATTCTATTCTGATGCAATTTTTGACTTGATTTTTCCAGGAAGGCAATACTTTGTATAGCTACCAATATAAGTGAGAAAAGTCTTCTATTTGTTTTTCCACTGATCTCCACAGTGTATCACCCATTTTTCAAAAATAACACTGGCTTTTTTTCCCTATGCTTTAAAGAATCCTGCTTAGCAGTTCAGTAATGAAAAGAATGTTGAGTCCTCCAAAATATTGAGTCCTCGTTCTGTGATCTCTCATGGTCACCAGGTAAGCAGATGACATTCTAGGCAGTGGAATAATGTATAAACTGATAACTTTGGATTATGAACTCAAACAGTAAAAATTTTATTTCTAACAAATACCCTAGATCATTTATAATCAGGAACACTCCTCTTGGTGTCCTGGAAGCAAGCCTAACCACAGCATTTCCAGTGGCCATCTTGAATTTGTCTCCTAGTGTACATGCTGGTCTTGGTTGTTACAACATAATTGACTCAAAGACAAGGAGAGACAACACCAAAGTTAGGAACATTAATGGAAATTAAATGTCTTTTCTATAAGAAATATTAGCCCAATTTGTTCTTTTGTGCATTAATTTTCCTGCCTGATCCCTATTTTTTTCCCCAAAAGGTGTCAGGAAAGAGAACAAATTTACCTAAAACAGAGATCTTGGACCACTCTTTTCCTACCAGTGACACAGAAAAATCTTAAATCCAGAAGAGATCATGTCAATGTCAATCGCAATAATGTTTGTCACATTATATTGTTTGCCTACATTGTAAAAACTTCTCCTATTTAAAAATTATAGAGAAAGATATAATGTCCATAGCTAAAATTAAGAATAAAATGAGCAAGGAGGAACATGTATGAATTGATCAATTCATTTTCTCTAGAATCCTCTTTTTTATGGGTGCATATATAATATACATATTTATTGTGCATTGTTATAATATTGTTGTACACCAAAGTTATATACTGGTTCCTTTTCTTTCGAATCCTCATCAGCATTAATTGTTGTTTGTATGGTTAATGATTTCTATTCACTATTACTGGAATGAAATGGAACCTCAGTAGTTTTGATTTGCATTTTTAAGAGAAAAAAAATGTTGAATTTTTTATATAATTTCTGGTCAATTGTGTTTCTTCTTTTAATAATTTTATTTTCAGTTAATTTATTAAATGGATGATCATTTTTTTGATGTTGAGTTTTTCATGTTATTTATGTATTCAGAATATTAATCCTCTCTTGGAAGCATAGATTTTACCCCATTTGGTAAGAACTTTCAATGTTGTTTCCTTTACTATTCAGAAGTCTTTTAAAACTGGTACCATCCCATTTATTGATTCTTGGTATTATTTCCTGAGCTATAGGAATCCTATTTTGAAAACTATTTCCTGTGCCTATAAGTTGGAGTCTTTCCCCTATATTTTCTTGTAGTAATTGCAAAGTTTCTGGCCCTCTTTCTAGGTATAACACATTTTGAGTTGACTTTTTTTTAGGGTGACAGATAGGGATCTTGTTCCATGGTTCTATATATAGATATGCATTTCACGTAACACAATATGCTTAAAAGGTTGTCTTTTCTCTAACATATATTTTTGGTTTGTCAAGAATCAGATGATTGTATTTGTATGGTTTTGTTTCTTTGTCTTCTATTATATTCCATTGGTGTGTGTGTGTGTGTGTGTGTGTGTGTGTGTGTGTGTGTTTCTTATACTATGCTGTTTCTGTTACTATGACTCTGTATTATAACTTGAAATTGAACATGGTGGTGTCTGTATCTCAAGTATTTCTATTTTTCTCAGGATTGCTTTGATATTCTGTTTTTTTTTTGTTATTTTTATCTCATCTTAATTTTATGATGGATTTTTGTGATTGGTGAATCTGTAATCCACTTATGATAATATGGCCATCCTAACAATATTGAGTCTGCCTGTCCTTGAACACAGATGGTCTTTATATCGTCTAATGTCTTCTATTACTTTTGTCAGTGTTCTGTAACTTCCCTTGTAGAGAGTCATCACCTCCTTGGTTAAATTTATTTTTGAGTATTTTCTTTTACTTGGTTTGAAGCTATTATGAGTGGAATTGCTATTTTGATTTGTTCCTCAGTGGGTTTGTTATTTTTGTGTATAAAAGCTCTTGATTTCTTTTATGTTGTTTTTGTACTTTGCTACTTTGCTGAATGCTTTTAATCATATTTAGAAGTAATCTGGTAGGATTTTTGCCGCAGTTCGGGTGCAGCAGAATAAGCGGGGGGTGACGAATAACTTGTGTATGTTGACACAGCAGGAGTGGAAGCCGTTTATTGTAGAATAAGAGCGGTATTTATACATTTTACACAGCCTATCTAATTAGCATAAAATAGATACAGCAGTCAACCAATAAGGAATCTCCACACTTAATGGCTAGCTTTTGTTACTTCACAAACCACTCCCTCTGGCATTTTGCCAGGCACCGCGCAGACTTGTTTACAGACTCTAACATTTCTCTGGCAAAATAAAAGGTGCCATCCTGAGTTGTTTACAGACCTTAACAGATTTTCAAAGTATAGGATCACATCCACTGCAAACAGAGATAATATATTTGACTTTCCTTTCCAACTTGTATTCTTTCTTTCATTTACTTGTTCAATTGTTCTGGCTAAAACTTCAAGTACTATATTAAATAGGAGAGGCAAAAGTAGACATTCCTGTTTTGATTCTGATTTTAGGGAAAACAGTTTTTTTTTTCCATTTTGTATAAGTCAGTTTGAGTTTGTAATATGTAGACTTTATGTTTAGATAAGTTTCTTCTTTTTAATATTTATTTTTTAGTTTTAGTTGTAGAAAATACCTTTGTTTTATTTATATATTTTTATGTAGTGTGAGGATTGAACTAAGTACCTCACCTGCACTAGGTGAGTGCTTTACCACTGAGCCAAAACCCCAATCCCTACGTAAGTTCATTTTATTTGTAGTTTCTTCAGATTTTTATCATGAAGTGGTGTTTAATTTTGTCAAAGTTTTTTGTTTCTGTATCCATTAAGATACTCATGTGATTTTTGTCCTTGATTCTATTTATATGATATATTATGTTTATTGATTTCAGAATGTTGAACTATCCTTCTATCTTTAGGATGAAACCAACTTGCTCATGTTGCATGATGTCTTTGATGTGTTGCTAAATTTGATTTTCAAGTATTGTATTTACAGATTTTTTACATCAGTGCTTATTAAGAATATTGATCTGTAATTTTCTATTCTTCAGTACCCTCATCTGTTTTGGAATCAGTGTGAAGCTAGCTTTGTAGGATCGTTTTGGAAGAATTCTCTTCTTTTCTAATGAAATAGAAATAGGAATAATTTAAAAGCATTCATGTTAGTAATTTAAAGATCTGGTAAAATTCAGTTTTGAGTCCATAAGGTCCTGGGTTTTTCTTTATTGGGGAATATCTTTTTTTCCTTTTCTTCTATTGCTGTTGCAATTCCACTAAGCAGTGATTTGTTTAGATTTTTACATTGGTCTGTTTAAATTTTCTATATACATTTGATTCTTTGGTAAATCATATGTGCCTAGAAATGTATGAATTTCTTCTACATTTTCTCATTTATTTAGACATTGACTTTCATAATACTCTGCCGCAGTCTGGCTGGGCACAAGATCACGAGCCACTCAAACAGGAACAAATTTTATTTTTGAAAAAGCCACCAATACCCCGTACGCGCCCGGGAAGATTCCCGATCCACACACGCGGTGTTCTTCCGGTCTCCTCCCGGACCCCAGAGCAAGTTCCTCCCCCAGAATTCCCTCCTACTGCACTTTCCCAACCAATGGAAACTTTCCAGGAGTCCCGCAGCAGGCCGAGGTGAACAGCAGGAGTCCGATATCCATATGAATGTAATTTTTAACATAATCATATCATCTCAATGGCTAGCTGGCATCACCTTTCAATAAAAAATGCCATGCATTATATTAATTGGCTGTGGCTTTTAGCATCTCCCCCCTTCTGTTTAATTAAGCAACAAGCAATGTGGCTAGGGACCATGCCTGTTAGGTTTGTCCAATTCAACATATGGTACTTACCCGTCATCGGAAAACTGACCTTTAGGTGTCAGCCTCCTGTCTTAGGTTGATACCACTGCAATTGGATCATACCCGTCACTGACTACCGGTCCAGTATATAGCCATACTTGTGGGTAGGCCTTTGCACCGGTGGGGGGGTAAGGTTCTTTGCCTCACGTCTGTTGGCCCCCAGATTTGGCCTTGGTGCCAGTGGGGGGGTGAGGCTCTTTGCCTCACCTCTGTTGGCCCCCAAAATTAGACCATCACTATTAGAAGGGAGATGGATACAGAAATGCCACAACACCAAATCAATTGACGGCTCCTTAGGAAAAATTGCATCACTGGTGACACATCAGCAAAGATACACCAGCATTACCATAATTCGCTGCATCAACAGATAGATCACAGGGCATACAAGTGATACATAGTCCAGGCAAGTTCTGTAAGCAGTTCAAAGCAGAGAAATCTATCAATAAGTCCATTTCCTCCCAAGATAAATCGACTCATTGATTGAGCATTACTTGTTGAGTTATTATTCATTGATGTATCAGTTTATACAGTTTGTTGTGATAATTATTGAAGAAGTTGTAGTTTGGTTTCATCTTTGTCTTCACCGGCACTGGGATGAAAATAGGAATTTTGACAATGATGTTAAAAAAATGTAACATTTCAACAGGTACTAAGAAAACATTTTTTAAAACAACTTACATTATCCTGAACAGAATTATTAAATATAATGAAATGGAAAGGTGAAAGTAAACAATCAGATCTGTTAACCTGCTTATTTGTACATATATTAAAACAATCTTCAACAGCTGTTTACCCAATTTAAATTAAACCATTAAAATCACTTGACTAATAAAAAATTTGGATCCATTTATTCATGAGCGCTCCTCATATATGATATATGGACATATGCACATAAGGACATAAAACACAAAACAGAAGTATGCACACATAACATACAACACATAAGACAATAGTAAAGGCCTTGTAGCTTTATCTAGGTGTAATCTCCATTGCAATGTTAAAAAATCCACAGTCAAAAAATAAAACTGATCAGAAAAACATTAACCTAGGTCTGTATGAGCTCAAAAATAAAATAGAACTTTATGATGTGGGAAAAAGCAATAATAAAATAGATATTGAAAAAAGCATCCTGGTTCATCACTGTCGCAGATGTAAGAATAGCCAAGCTGGAGTTCTGGATATCAGCTGTTATAGATTTCAGTCAAATCATCTTCTTTTTGGTTTGTAGAAATTGTTTTAGTTAACCTCTCTGGAATCCAAATCAGCTGCTGTTCTCCCTGTGGAAAAACACAAACAGAGCCCCGACTCCAGACAATTACTGGGTCAGGACCTTTTCATTGTCCTGTTAGAATATCCTTCCAAAGTACCTTCGGCTTATGTACATTTTTTTGGATTCAAATGTCTTTCTGCAGCACTAAGCCCTGATGAATCCAAATTTAAAAAGTTTACAGTAAAAAGGGTTATTTTAAGTTTATCTTTGGGGGATATATACCCCTTTCCAATTCCCTCCTTTTCTTTTAATAAGTACATTTTAAAAGTTTGATGAGCTCTTTCAACTATGCCTTGTCCCTGTGGATTGTATGGAATTCCTGTTATGTGAGTAATGCCAAATGATGAGCAAAATTGTTTAAAATAGGTAGAAGCATAAGGACCATTATCTGTTTGTAACTGTTTTGGAATGCCCACAGTGGCAAAATTTTGTAAGCAATGAGCTATAACATCTTTAGTTTTTTTCCGGCATAAAGGGAGCCCATCAAAAATCTGGAAGAAGTATCAACTGTAACATGCAAATATTTTAATTTTCCAAATTCTGGCAAGTGTGTGACGTCCATCTGCCAAATATGGTTAGGTATCTGTCCTCTAGGATTGACTCCAAGATTAACTTGGGTAAAAATGTCACACAATTTTGACATTGTTTTATTATATGTCTGGCTTGTTCTTTAGTTATTTTAAAATGCTTTTGTAAAGTATTAGCATTGACATGGAACCTTTCATGAAAATTTATAGCTTCTTCTTTTGTGGAGAAAATATGTATGTCATGTGTAGATTTTTCTGCTAATTTATTTCCCAAACTAAGGGCTTCAGGCAATCCCTGTATGTGCCCTGATATGTCCTATAAAGAATGGATCTTTTCTGTCCCAGATTAGACTTTGTATAGTGGAAAACAAAGAGAAAACAGTAGAAGAAGGGGAAATCCTACCAGCATCTTCAAGGGATACTATTGCATTAACTACATACTGACTATCAGAAAATAAATTAAATACAGAATCTTTAAACATCATAAAAGCTTGTAATACTGCATTAAGCTCTACCTTTTGAGCTGATTGTTTCGGTACTAAAAATGTAAAAGTTTGATCAGGGGTAACTACTGTTGCTGTACCATTATTTGAGCCACCAGTGAATATATTTGGAGCATTCATGATAGGGGTCTTTCTTGTCATTTTTGGAAAAACTACAGGATGTTTAGACCAAAAAGACAACAAAGGATTAGATGGTAAGTGATTATCAAAAGAAACATTAGATTTACACATGATTATTGCCCAAGTATTTAACTCATTAGCTAACTCATCAATTTGATCCATAGTATATGGAGTAATAATTTTATTGGGAGAAATCCCAAACCCTCCCTTTGCTGCTTTTATTCCTTTGAGTATTAATTGTCCTACAGCCTCAGGATATCTAGTAAAAATAGTATTAGGAGAATAAGATAAATGTATCCATAATAATGGAACTTCTTGCCAAAATGCTCCTGTAGGAATATTTTTTGTTGGTAGTAGAATAAATAATAAAGGCAAACTTATATCAATTCTATCCAAGTGCATATTTTCCATATATGTTTCAATAATTTTTAATGCCTTTCTTGCTTCAGGTGTTAACATGCGGGGTGAATTTGGATCTGATGGACCTTTTAGGATATCAAATAAAGGTCCTAGCTCTCCCATTGGTATGCCTAGATAAGGCCTTATCCAATTTATGTCTCCCAATAACTTTTGAAAGTCATTAAGTGATTTGAGTTGATCTACTCGTATTTGAATTTTTGGTGGACAGACCCTGGTTGAGAATAACAGAACTCCTAAATAATTAATTGGAAGATTTAATTGTATTTATCTATTGCTATCTCTAGATTATAACTTTTTAATAAATTTGTAAGTGTGGCATAACATTCTAGCAATGTGTTTTTATCTTTATGTGCCAATAACATATCATCCATATAGTGAAATATTTTTAGTTCAGGATTTTGATCTCTAAGTGGTTGGATTGCTTTGTTAACATAAATTTGACACATAGTTGGACTATTAGCCATTCCCTGAGGGAGTACTTTCCATTCATATCTCTCATGAGGACCTTCATGATTTAGTGCAGGGATAGTAAATGCAAAATGTGGACTATCCTCAGGATGAATTGGAATTGAAAAAAAAAACAATCTTTAATATCTATAGCTAAAACATACCAGGTTTTTGGTAAAGCAGACAATTGGGGAATCCCTGATTGAGCAGGTCCCATAAAAACCATCTCATTATTAATGGCTCTTAAATCTTGTAATAATCTCCATTTACCAGATTTCTTTTTAATGACAAAAATGGAAGTATTATGGGGAGATACAGAAGGTTGTATATGTCCCTCCGCTAATTGTTGTTTGACCAGGTCATGGGCTACTTGTATCTTTTCTTTAGTCAGGGGCCACTTAGGAACCCACACTGGTCTGTCTGATTTCCAAGTAATTTTGATTGTCTCAGTGGCCCTTTTTGAAAACCCAATCCATGTCTATTTATTTCTTGATCTATTTGAATTGGTGCTGTCATACCTTGTTCTTGTTCTCTTAATCTTTTTTCTTTCCTAAAGCCTTGTCTAGCCCTAGTAGTGGGCACGTTAGGACTGATGTTATTTGTTAATGTCAAATCTAATTGATCTAGAACATCTCGTCCCCATAAATTTATAGGAAGATGATCCAATACATAGGGCTGTACAGTTCCTTCACATCCTTCAGGATCCTTCCAATCTAATACCATTGCACTTCTATGGGGATTAGTTGCCACTCCTAAGCCTCAAAGCGTTTGAGTGGCTTGTTGTAATGGCCAATGTTTTGGCCATTTTTGACGAGATATGATGCTGAGGTCAGCACCTGTGTCCAGCAGCCCATTAATTTCATGTCCTAGAATATTTAGTTTTAGCATGGGGCGAGAATCTAAATTTAAAGACAGCATAGCCCAATCTACACCTGTGGAGCCCAATCCCCTGGTACCTCTTTCTACAGTACGACTAGAAAATTTATCATGTAGGCTGGGTACTATTAATAACTGTGTTATTCTATATCCTGGTGAAATTACTGATATACCTCTTGGAGAACTAGCTATAATTTTTATTTCACCTTCATAATCAGGATCAATTACCCCGGGACTTATCATAAGTCCTTTTAGTGTAGAAGAACTGTGTCCCAATAATAAGCCTACTGTTCCTTGGGGAAGAGGTCCTTTTACTCCTGTGGGAATGATTTGAACTCCCATCTCTGGAGTTAGAACTTCTCTTGCAGAGGCGCAGATGTCCAACCCTGCGCTCCCACTAGTTTGTCTGATGAGGGATTTAATGGATAATGTGTCCTGGGCACTACCTTGATGGTGCTGCTGGGTTCCTCCATTGTCCCGTATATTTGTGGTTTGGGGCCCCAGAGCATTGGGCCCTCCAGTCCGTTTTTTGGCAATGGAGCCTGATGCCTTTCTCCACAATATCGTGGGTAAACACTTGGTCCTTGTCCGTTTTTTGATAACGGAGTGCCCTCTATGGTGGTTTGAGAACAGCATTCATTAGCCCAATGTCTCCCTCAACGGCATCATGAGCAAATACCTGGTATTCTATTTCTTTGATACCTAGTTTTGTTAAACCCTCCTCCTATGGGGCAACTCCTTTTAAAATGTCCTCTTTGATCACAATTATAGCATGTTTTTGGTGGGGATTTAAAGCCTGTTGTACTGCTGCTAAGACTTGCCCTTGTTCATTAATGTCTCTACATAATTTAATATATGTGTTTAAATCTTCATGTTTCCATGGTCTAATGACCTCTCTGCAGCAATGATTTGCTTGGTCATAAGCCAGTTGTTTTATAAATGGCATTGCCTGTTCTGTATCTCCAAATATTCTAGAAGCTGTCTGAATAAGCCTATCTACAAATTCAGCATAAGGTTCATTAGTTCCTTGTATTACCTTAGATAACTGTCCTTGTAAATCTCCATGCCCCTGTAAAGTTTTCCATGCCCTAACCGCATCTACAACAATTTGTGCGTATACACCAGGATCATATTCAATTTGTTGCCGTTGACCTTCATAAGGTCCCTTTCCTGACAACATTTCTAGATTTCTTTGAGGGTAACCGGCTGCTGCATTTCACCTAGCTGTCTCCGTGCAAAATTCCTCATTGGCAACCTTCCATAACAAATATTGTCCTCCATTTAGCACAGATCGACACATGTTAGCAAAATCTGCTGGTGTCATGTCCAAGTTTGTAATTGATTCGACCATACTTATGGTGAAGGGTGCTTGTGGGCCATAGGTTGTTACAGCCTCCTTTAATTGCTTCACTGTTTTGAAATCTAAAGCATGGTGAATTCGTTGCCCTCCTGCCTGCTCAAGTACAGGGCATGCTAATCTTTGGGTTCCTGCCTCCGGATTTTGTCCATCAACTATGGGAGTTGAGGGCCGCTCAGCTGTAGGTGGAGCTATTGGTTGAATTATGCCCTCTGGTGATAGAATGGAGTTAGTAGCAGCCTCCTGTTGTAATTCCGTGCCTGATGGTTGTTTTTCCTCTAAGCTTTCTTTCTTCAAATTTTCCTCTGTCTGACTAGCTCGAGAGATCTTCTCTTTTGCTTGACCTGACATGTTTTCTACAACAGTCTAGACCTCTAATAATTTACTTAAAAGTCTTTCGGTTTGTTTTTTACTAGTTTCTAATCTACTATAAAGGTAACACAACCCAAGAAGATAACATAAAACAAAACCGAAACAGAATAAAACAAAAACGGAGCAAAGAATAGTTGTATCAATTTTCTCTTTCTCAGGGCTGAACAACTTCAAACCTTGAGTCAACCATTTTTCCAAGTTTGCCTGAGAAAATTCTAGGGATAGGCAGCTTGAAACAAAACAAAATAAATCAAAACAACAACACATTGTTTTTTGAAATGGTCACCCATTCTGTCGCCTTTCCTCAGGGGCGAGCAATTTTACTCACCCCCAAGCTTCAGGCGTTCTCCATACAGACCACCAATTGCCACAGTCTGGCTGGGCACAAGATCACGAGCCACTCAAGCAGGAACAAATTTCATTTTTGAAAAGCCGACAATACCCCGTACGGGCCCGGGAAGATTCCCGATCCACACACGCGGTGTTCTTCTGGTCTCCTCCCGGACCCCAGAGCAAGTTCCTTCCCCAGAATTCCCTCCTACTGCACTTTCCCAACCAATGGGAACTCTCCAGGAGTCCCGCAGCAGGCCGAGGTGAACAGCAGGAGTCCGATATCCTTATGAATGTAATTTTTAACATAATCATGTCATCTCAATGGCTAGCTGGCATCACCTTTCAATCAAAAATGCCATGCATCATATTAATTGGCTGTGGCTCTTAGCAATACTCAATAATGGTCTTCTGGATTTCAGTGATATTTATTATAATATCTTTTTCTTCTCTAACTGTATTAACTTGGATCTTCTCTTTACTTTAGTTAATTTTGATATGGGTTTATCAATTTGTTTATCTATGGGAGAACCTAATCTTCATTTAATTGATCCTTTGTATTTTTAAATTCACCTTTTAATTAATTTTAGCTTGATCTTAATTATTTCTTTTCTTCTATTGGTTTTGTAGATTTTTTGTTTTCTTAAGACATTGAGATACAACACTAGGTTATATATCTCAGATCTTTTTTTTTTTTAATGTAGGCATTCACAACTATCATTTTCCTCTTAGAATTGCAGTTACTGTATTCCACAGGTTTTGTTATATTTAAATTTTTATTTTATTGTAAGATTTTTAACTTCTCCCCTGATTTCTTTGATGAGAAACTCAGCAATCAGATATGTATTTTAAAATCTCTATGAGGTGATAGAGTTTCAGTGGTTTGTCTTACTGTTGTTTTGTAAATTCACTCAATTATTGTCTGATAAGATGAAAGAATTCCCCATTTTTAATTTTCTAAGTCTTTTTTTATGGCCTAATATATAATATATTATGAAGAAAATACCATGCTCTGTCTAAAATAAAGTATATCCAGTAGTTGTTGAATGAAATATTATTTATAACTCTGTAAAGTCTATATGATCATGAGTATTGTTGAACAGTAGAGCCTCTATTGATTTTCTGTCTGGATGACCTGTTAGTAAAAATGGTGCATTAAAATCACTGACTGATATTTTATTGGGACATATCTGTTCCTTTATTGGAGAGTTATGAATATTTGGAAGCATCTTATTAACATGTTTTCTCATATTTCTTGTGTTTCTTATTTGGGAATTGTACATCTGCTGGAATGAATACCTTTTGTGTTTTTTAGTCAATCTATCTTTCTTTCTTTCTCCTTTCTATTTATTTATTTATTTGTCAAGGATGAGTATATATATTAGTGTAAAATTACCCACTCAATGTATTCACAGTACTATTGTCAATCCTTACCATCATTTTGAGGTGATATAATGATCAAAGGTAACTCTACTGCTAAACTAGTTCAGAAGTTGAAAAGGGGAGCAATAGCCTATAATAGCTCAAATATTGGGCTATGTGATTACTTTATTTTTTATTTTTAAATCTGTTTTAATTAGTTATATATGACAATAAAATGCATTTATGCACTTTAATATATCATACATAGCTAAGTTATAATTTCTCATTTTTCTGGTGTGCATGTTGCAAAATCATATTGTTCATGTAGTCACATTTATACTTACAGTAATAATGTCTGTTTCCTTCAACTATCTTTCCTATCCCCACATCCCTTCCCCTCCCATCCCATCAATTCCCTCTACCTAGTTTAAGGTAACCCTATTCTTTCCCAGTGAAGATTACTTTAAAGACAGTAAAAATGGTACTAAATTAAATAGGGCAAAAAAATAAAAGAGGAACAAGCAGTAAAAAGGGGAAAAGGGAGAGAAAGAAAACAGAAGAAAATCAAGGAGAGAAAAAAATATATTTTAGAGCATATAAAAGAGCATTAATAAATGGAACAAATAAATTAACACACTAAAACAATAAAAACGAAGGAGGAGGGAAGAGAAAAAAATAATAGGGATAAAAAAGGAGAAAAGAATGATGATGGGGTGAGTAACTCCAATTAACTCATTACAATGTTATAAAAACACATAAAATTGAATTAATGTCTACAAAGTCAAATAAGGGGATAAGCTATCAAATCAACACAGAAGACAATACCATTGAAATAAAATAAGTTAGCATTAAAGAGTCTAAAATTACTCCTTGCATAGAGAGGTATTTACAGGGGCTTTCAGCTTTGAATTTGACTAGATATTTGGAGGTAGAATAATGTCCAGTAATCTATTATACGGTCTCTTTCGTCTCCAGGTCAGAAGTAGAGATCATACTTGCCATCTTCATGTTGGTTAGTGAGCTGTATGTTTAGTTATTCATACCTCTAGCCTTCAGCTTTAAAAGCTGCTCAGAATTCAAGTTAATGTGCCTGTTCATAGTAACTTACCTACCTCTTATGTGAACTTGGCAGCTTCAGCATTTCTGTGGCATTTCTTGGCACCTAAAAGCTCTCAAAAAGGTCTAAAAAGCCTGCCCTGATTGCCAGCAGACTTATGGTCAGATTTTTTCCTGGCTGGAACTGTGGCTTTGTGTTCCCTCTGGGAAACTCCTTGTCCTAGGGACCATTAATAGAGACTTTATCTTGCCATTTTTTAGGGCAGCAGAAGTGACACTGAAAGTTCTGTGATAAATCCTAGTATTTGTAATCCCTCTATGTATATAGATAAAACTGTGACAGACTTTGAAAGGTGTGTGTGTGTACCCATGCCATGTAGTTATCGACTACAAATTCCCAAAGGAACTGCCATCAACCTCCTATAGTCCAGAGCCCCTAAACAATCTCACTCCTGAGCCTGGGTTGTGTTTTAGTCTGAATACGCACCAAAGAAATGGCAAGAAATTAAAAATGTGTCTGTTGGGCTTTGGAGATATGTTATGGTTTGTGTTAATGCCAGAAGAGAAATGATTAAATTATGAGATCCATAACCTGGTCAATGCATTTGATGCATTAATAATTTTAAAGGTCTAGAGTGCTGGGTGGTAAATGTAGGAAGATGGGGTATGGTTGGGCAAAGTAGGTCACTGGGTCATGCCCTTGGGAATTTTATCATGTCCCTCCTGGTCACTTCTCCTGTCTGTCTGCATTTTGGTAGTGGTGAGATAAACATATCTCCTCTGCTATGTCTTCTGCTATGATGTTGTCTCTCATCTTGGGTACAGTGTGGTAGAGCCAGCTGACCATGGACTGAAATTTTGAAACTCTGAGTCAAAATCAACTTTTTCTCCTCTGAGTTGTTCTCATCAGGTAGTTTGTTCACAATGACAAAAAGCTGGACTAATATAGGATACAAAATGTAAACAAATAAATAAAAACAGAGGTTTCCAATCTCCCATTAATACAGCCTAAAACAAGTTTCTTTGAAGTTGGTTTACTTCCCAGATCTCACTGAATATGCAGGGAAGTTCAGCAAGTTGAGGTATGTTCTTATCCCATCCTTTTTTCCCATTAAGTATTTAAATCTATTTTCAGTTTAGACTGCATTCTTTCCCTGGTAATGCAGGCTGCATTTCTTTAAGTCTTTATAATTCCTTTTTCTAGCTCTCCAGAAGGGATCTTCTCTTCCTCAACTAAGCAACCATTCACCTTCTGCTGATGTAGTCAATTTTTTATTCTTTTTCTAACTTCATTTTATATTAAAAAAGTAAAGAAAAACAGCTATTTCTGATTTCCACCTGTTTGCTCACTCCTGAGTTGGAATCCACCTATTTCCCACTGTTTCCCTAATTGTGCAGCTGTACAATGGTGGATTTGATTCAATCTCAGGGTGTAGCCAGTATGTTTCAGATGCCACTAGTCTGACATTTTCTGATCTTTTCTTCAGGACTCCTCTTGATGTTTGCTCTAAATGAACATGCTTCTTAGCCAGGTTCAGTGGGATATGATGAGTTTCAGCTACTCAGGATGCTGAGGTAGGATGACAGATTGAATCCAGTAATCCAAGGCCAGCCTGGGCAATGTGAAAAGACCTCATCTCAAAAAATATCATTATTATTATTATTATTATTATTAGTAGTAGTAGTAGTAGTAGTAATAATAATAATAATAATAGTGCTGGTTACTTTTATTACTTTGGAAATCAGTCTGTGTTTACATAAGCTGACTAAATCAGGTATCCATTGGCA
Source organism: Callospermophilus lateralis (assembly GCF_048772815.1). Taxonomy (NCBI): domain Eukaryota; kingdom Metazoa; phylum Chordata; class Mammalia; order Rodentia; family Sciuridae; genus Callospermophilus; species Callospermophilus lateralis. The sequence goes on from NW_027513475.1 coordinate 116,532, forward strand.
GAAGTCGTGGAAAGCTCAAGGAGAGCAGAAATCCACATATTGCTTAAAGCAAGGTTAATGATTCCAGGAGACACCTAGAAATTTTGTGATCATGGCTTGTGTATTCAAAGTTAATATGGGAACACACTATATGGGAAAGATAATATGGGAGTATCCTAGCTATCAGGATTATTGATGTTGGAGTTCCAGCAGGAACCTGTGAGTATGGTGGATAGGTTGTCTACTGAGAGTTTTATGATTTCATACAACAGGAAGAACAAAGGGAATGACATCAACATTACATAGGTGTTTTATGGTTAAGAATTAAGCAACCACTGCTCATTCAGCATGGTTGTGAATAATCTTTGCTAAAAATAATTTTATATTTAAATTATATGCCAGACAAGTATGACAGCAGTTATAGTATTATTTTTAGTATATAGCTAACAGTCAAAGAAGTTTCAAGATTATTTTTAAAGTCCTACTTCAGAATACAATACAGTATACATAGAAGTATAGCAAAAATAATTAATTCCTCTTTCTTTCTTTAGTCCAAAGTTAAGCTATTATATTTTCCCAGCAATATAGCATTTGAAATTAAAGTATTAAAATTTAATTTTCCATAATTAGTCTTCATTGAAATGAATTATTTAAAATTAATATGTAATGATTCTGATAGTAATTTTACTTTTTGAACTTTAGTAAGTGATTTAATCTCCTCAAAAAGTCTGAAAATTGTACATAGGAGATAATCTACCTTGTTAAGGGAATGAGTTATGCCAATGTCAGAGAGTAGAAGAATTACAATTTAGTGGAGAAATTATAAATGGAATATCAGTTATTTATATGTTTGCTTAACAAATATGTCTTACTTAAGGATTCAATAAACCCCATCTTGTTTCAGTTTTTATTTCTGAAAAAAAAAAATTAAGAAAAGTAAACACTGATAGAAACTGATGAGAAAGAGTGTTGATTACTTTTTATAATTTTGCTTATCTTAAAGGTTTAATTCATTGCCTTGCTATCTTACAGAAATTTAAATCTTAACAATTAAAATACCAAATACAAATTAAGGCAATCTATGCCCCCAAAAATTAACAAGTAAGATGTATTTTTAATTTAAAAATAATCTCATCCATATTTAAAAGAACAAGTAAGTGTGTGCAGTAAAATCATATTTGGCTTTAAACTTCAAATATTGCAAAAATCCACAGTATGAATATAAATTTAGAGATTGTCACTCTTTTTAACATCAATTTCTTTTAAAAATGGGAATGCAAGGGTGTTTGCAAAATTGACACATCTTTGACTATGGTTTAAATGTGATTATTTTTCTAGTTAGTGGGGATGCTTTCCTAAAATAGAATTATAACATCTGAATGTAACCCAGGCAAAATAATATATAATCCTGAACATATAAATATGCTTTTTTCCCTACACAGAGCAAAATGTATCAGAAAAAGGAAGTTTAAAAATCATATATTGGTCATATGTCTCAGATAGAAATACTTTGACATTTAACGAGAGGTTACATCTTTAAGAAAGTTATATCCCTAAACTTGAGAAGACACATTTGCCAGGTGAACTTGAGTAGAAACTGGTCTTAAGTGAATTACATTTGTTTCTTCTTCTATGAATAAAATATATTTTATTTATTCTATATTTTGATATAATACATTTACTACTTCTCCATTCTAATGGTCAGATGATACAACATGTTATAATTTAAAATTATAATTTTGTCATATCAATCAGTCTCAAATTCAGTTCACTAGTCAAATTTGCCTCCTCTAGAGAATATTAAGTCCTGGCCAAACAAATTAAAAACTGACTGTCTGAAATTTTAAAGCCAACTAGATGTTAAAACACTAACATTAGTATAGTATGAAAAAAATTAAAATTGCATCTTGTTTGTAAGTATATTACAACAAGTTAAAGAGATAAAATAGTAGTTTTATATTTGTGAGAAAAGCATTGAATTAAATAAAATATATTTTTTAAAAAATAAAATATTAGAAAAATAGAAAGGTTTAAGGGATTCATTTTGTATGATATCCATCATAGTAAAATATTTATTTATCTTTTTATAGTTGTTCAGAAAGTATTTATAGTGATCAAAATTTGCTGCATTTAAACACTGTTGAAAACTGTGCCAATATATATTTCATATAATTCTTACTCAAATTTTTTAGTCATATATACAGGTGATATTTAAAAAGTTATAATCAATGTTTAAAATAAAAATAGAACTGCTTTTTTTTCTCAATAAAAGTGTCCATTTTACTTTATCACTTCTAAGTGGATTACACATAATAATTTACAGGTGCATGCTCAGAGAAAAATCCTTACCAACCCATTTCTTGGTTTACTGTTAGTATAAACTCTTGGGCAATTAACCTATCATTTTTAACTGGAAATACTAGAAAGTAAGCAAAACAATATTTTCTCAAATTCCATTTTGGAGCAAGGCAGGTTTAATAAACAAGAGAACAACTGAAGATTTCTTCTCAATGTTATTTTGACTTTCTGTAAGAATTACACAAGCAACTTTGAGTACTTTAAATACTTCAGAGGAATAAGGTGATAAACTTAAGTCAAAACAAACATTGCCTGCCTCTGCACTTATATATCTGGTTATATCAATATAGTAGTATGCAAAATCCATCCAAGAATAGCCTGTCCATTTTGGTTTTCATTTCTGTAACTATAGTAAAGTTCACTTTTCTTCAATTGTTTAAACATTTCCAGCTCTGAGGCATGAAACATAATTTATGTGCTTTGTGATTCCCACTGTGAGAGTCTAGACATCTTTCACTGCTGTTCGGCCTTGAAGGACTCTCCACTGACTCAAAAGCTCTACCTATGTGATGGTTATCAGAAACAGTTGTCCTGATCCTAGGGTAAATACCAGGGCTATCTAACATTTGTGGAATACTTATTTTTCATTAAAATTCAGAAGTGAAACTTTTTAAGTAGAATTGCATCATTTCTGCTTTCCTCTGTCTTATGGACACATTGACGTTTGCTGACTACTTCAGCAAATAAAAAATTTACCATTTTAGCTTGAGAGATTGGAGGATCTATGGGTCTAATCTAGTTTTCCAGAAAAGCAAATACTCAGGAAATCAAGATGATGAGACTATAACAAAAAAGAACCATATTTTTTTCTAACTATATTCACCCATTTGTCTGATTCCTTTATATTTGTGATATCTCCTGTCAAAAAGAAGGTTTGTATTCTTTACAACATGCTTATTACACTATTTTTAAAAATAACTTTTTTGTCCTCTAATGTTATCTGACATTGTCAGATAAATAAATTAATATTATAATGCCTCATCCTCTTGCTCACTTTTCCATATGTGAGCAAATTCATGCTTTGTAGGAACTGTGACCACAGCAAAACTGGAATCCTCAAAATCTTACTTCGGGTGCATAGAAGAAATCTTCACAGATGCTTTTTATTTTTAAATAATGAATAAAAAATTGTAATAACATAATTCTCTTGAATTTTAATTAATCATGAGCCTTTTGAGCATGTCATTGAATTAATAAGAATTGTCAGAAATCTACCAGAATTTAAAAGGATTCTTGCATTCTGAAAAGAATCAAATCTAGTTTTAATATTTTCAAGGATTCTGTCCCCTTTCTCCTCCTGATGCAACCTTTAGGATTAATAAACAAAATTGGCTTATCTCCTTAAGAAGAAACACTAAGTTGCCAATAACATACTCTCTTAGGGAAAATAGATCTCTGTAAGCTTGACTTCAGTATAATTGACAACATTCTACTTAAACTTTAATATGGTTGCACAGATTTACATTGGCTTTGATAAAATATCTTAATAGGGAATTGATATATTGGGTATATAAAATGCTTGGATTAGGTTACATACTAACAGGCAAAACCAAATTTCAATTTTTCTCAATATTGTACTCAATAAACTTAGTTGAATCTTCTGTCCTGCTTATTGATTGTTTCTTTGGAAATTCTAATGGCTATTGCAGTCACTGATTGTTGCTGAAAGCATCTTGTCCCTTAATATAAATAAAGATTGTTTTACAACTGAATGTACTTTCAAATAAAGGCTAAGAGGACATACTCTGGAAAATATCTGAAATTGAAAAGCAGCTATAACAGTTGCTTAAAGTAACTATGGGAAAGTTAATTCAACCTCCATGTACCCTAGTTTCCTTAATTCTACAATTATAGTAATAATGTTGCCTATGGAGTTATTGCAAAGATTAAGTATTTAATATGTGGAGATTGGTTGACATATAGTATGCACTCAATTAACATTAGCAATTTAGCATTATTCCTTGGAGAATTTAGGTTCCAGTAATAAGGAAGGCAGATGGTATATTCTCTTTGATAAATCCACTTGCATCTTCCACTTACCATTCTAATTTCTCCCCAAACTGCTTCATATACATGGTTTTTCAACTAGTAAAAGGAGAATTCTCAGGCTTTACTTGAATGCTGATGCTATGTAACATTAGTTCCTTATGTGATAAAAATGCTGGCTTTCCTTTCTTGAAGCATTTCTGAGTGTTTTGATTTATGTTATCAATATTGATATCGAGCTGACTTTCTCAAACTTGATCTTTCGTGAATGTTCTTGTATTAATGATATACCCACCTTACTTCTTTTAGCTTTTACAAAATCATTTCAGCATTCAGTTGTTTCAGAATACCTTGTATGCATTCTTCGTGGAATCTATTTCAATAATAGAAAAACTTGAAATATTTGTTGAGAACAAATTCTGTAAGTGCAGGCTCTATTTCTTCAGCATTTTCTCTTTGTTCTGGCCACCGAGAGTTTCACAGGAGCTCTTTAGGCTTTTTCAGTGGCGTGCAAGAATGCCCCCTAAGCTTCAAAGAACATGCATTTTTTTTCTTTTTCTTTTTTTTTTTCTTTTTATAGCACCATGATACTGGAAAGTATCCTATCAATACATTACTGGGGATTTTAGTTAATCCTCCTGTCACACCCTGAGATTCTTACGAAGAAATTCACATGGGATGAAATTCACAAGACATGCATGAACAACTTGGGACAGGGAAACATACAGACATTTGTTTCCCCATCAAATGATGTTAATGGCTTGAACAGGCTGTCTTGTGATCCCTGGAGCTGTTTTTCATACAGCATCATTTCAACATGTAAGCACATGAAACAACTGTTGTAGTTTCTTGAACTTAGCTGAAATCTTGGATTTTTTTTTTTAAGCAAGAGAAAACATAAGAAAATGTAAGTTGAAAACATGTTGAGACTTCATGAAAAGTTCTTCACTGTGACAACACTTCAGATAAAGGAGATATTTAATAATATATATTACATATATAAAATAATATTTATAAATTTCCATGAAAGTTATCAAATCTTATGAAAAAATAAATAATTTCTCACTGTGTCCATTAGTCCCAAAACAACAGGTACACATATATATATTCAAAAAGAGTTAAGTTGGTGACTTTAGAGTGAAGGTGCTATCAAATCTATGTAAGTTGAGAAGGTCTTGAAAATGGGGTGGGGGTGGGACAAGGATGAGAAAATGGGGTCCTCTTTTCTCCAGTGATTTGCAAAGCTTATTATGTGGTAATTCTACATTCTATACATGTGAAATATAGGTGTCTCTGTGTGTGTGTGTGTGTGTGTGTGTGTGTGTGTGTGTGTGTATGATTCTGTAGGATTTCTAATATGCCCTATTGGTCAATTGATTATCTACCTATTAATACATTACTGACTTATTTTCTGTAGGTTTATTAAAATTTTGTAATCTGGCAGTACAATTTTTCTTTAGTCATGTTTATAATAAGGATGCATATTATTTTGAAGATTTGGTTGTTAATATAATGTCTTAAAAGCTAATAAATTTACTTCATAATTGTCTTAGGCTAACTAACAAATCCTGAAACAATCTGAGGGAGATAGCAATATAATGGTAGACTATTTTTTTTTTTTTGGTCATTGACTTTCTAAGCCTCTGTTAAATTGTCTCAGTTAACTTCATACAATTAAGGTTTACAGTATATTGTTAGAGGTATCAATTACACTTCATTAAATTTCTTTCTAGGTATCTCTTTCGTGTAGTCATCAATTTGAACTTGTGTGTTTAAATTGACATTTTTGCATTGTCGGAAGTTTTGAAGAAAAAAATGTACTTAAGACAGTATAGATCCAAGGAATAGTTTCTCACTAAACTCTCTTAATAATTTTAATAAATCCCTTACATAAACTTTAAAATATTTTCTTTAAAAAATATATTATTTGAGGGGCTGGGATTGTGGCTCAGCAGTAGAGTGCTCACCTAGCATGTGCAAGACCTTGGGTTTGATCCTCAGCACCACATAGAAAGAAATAAATAAAATAAAGGTATTGTGTCCAACTACAACTAAAAAATAAATATTAAAGAATATATATATATATATATATATATATATATATATAAAACATTCACAAATATTTTTTATTGTTTCCATAGTTCATGAACTTACGTCTTCACTTTTCTTGGAATTATCAACCATGCACAAAAAAATGACACTAAATTTACTTGTATACATATTTATTTTAAATTTATTAATTGTATCTTATTTTTACAATGAATACTTTGAACATTTTCCTGGTATATATGTCCTTTGCACATATAGACTAAGTATCATTTCCTCAGACATCTTATTTGGAGTGGCTCTGGAATTTTATCAAATACTCTTTCTTGAGCTATGAGTTGACCATGTATATGCGGGCATGTGTGTACATATAATGTACATATATATGTGTGTGTGTGTGTGATATTTTCTACTGATATACTGATATTCTATTTCTGATTTGGACCCTACTTCGTAATATATTATCTCAGACATTCCATATCTAATATGCATATTATATGTACATATAATTCATATATTTGTTTATTATAATGAGGTAAAAACATTTGGGCTTTCTCTCTTTGAAGAAAAAATAAAATTGGAACAATTTTTTTTCTTGAAATTTTGAAAAAAAAGAACCTATAATATATTCATATTGGTCTTTTTATTTTGAGTTGATTTTAAATTTGTTTGATTATCTTTAGTAGTAAAAATGCTACATCATTTTACTTTTCTCAGATTTATTTAGGTAAGATATAACTTATTCTCTATGTTATTTCATCTAAATTTTCAAATATATTAATTTTTTATTATGTTTAATTTTATTTCTGCAAAATATGGAGCTACTATTTAGTTGTGACATATTTTTTGCTATTATTTAGTTGTGACATATATTTTTTCCTTTTAATATTCTCAGTTTTTAATATTTTATTATTATTTTTAAATCCTTTATATAGTTTTAGATGGACAGTATGCCTCTCTTTGATTTCTTTATTTTTTTATGTGGTGCTGAGGATTGAACCCAGTGTCCCATACTTGCTAGGCAAGTGCTCTGACACTGAGCTAGAGCTGCAGCCCTTATTATTTTAAAGGATTAAATTAGGCCTAATTTGATCCATCAGGTTCTGTATTTTCCTTACCTTCTTTGATTTTTCAACATTTTCATATTCACTTCTCTTAAGTTGAAATGTATTAACTTTTTATATTTATTCTTTTCTAATATTCAGTATTGCTATAAAACTTCTTGCTATTTATCTTATGCATGGTTTCTAGTGAGTTTTGATATTTAGTATTTTTAAAAATTATTTATCTCAGGAATTTAAAATTTTTCTCTGGTTTTCTGCCTCAATTAATATATTATTTAGAAGAATGTAGCTACATGTTTGTATGTGAATTGATAATTTACTTTTAAATATATGGAAGATTATTTTCATAATCTTATTGTCATTAGAAAATGTGGTTTACAGTACAGATTCTTTAGTATTTAATAGCGTAATCCATAAGACAAGTTTGTTAAATTTCTGTATCTTCACTGACTTCTGTGTTTTCCCAATCAATAGTTGAGGGAGATTTAGTATAATATTCTACTTTGTGGGTTTATAGTTTCCATGTGTGGTTTGCTAACATTTTCTTTATTTTTATTGAGGCTATTTAATTAAGCATGTGAAGCTCTGTTAAGTCTTTCTTTGAGTTAAATATTTCATCATTACGTAGAATTCCTCTATGATGAAAAGGCTCCTTTTAAGTTTTCACCAATCATAGTTGGTCTCAGGTTACTCAAATTATCTACTCTTTCCTAAATGATGCTATGCTGTTTTAAAGCCAATTAATACTAAAGATATATGAAAAATGAGTGTATTTACAAAGGTGTTTCTCTCATTTTTCATTCACCCATGATAAATTCTTTCAAACATCACAAAAACTAAATAAACAAAAATATTTTTTCCAACCTCCTCCATTCTCTTTTTATATGCCACCCATCAATTTACTCAAGATTTATATGTTATATTATTTTTCTTACCTCTCTTCCTCTGCTCTTCCAGCTTGATTTCCATCTTTGGTATCTCTTTCCTTCCATAAGTGATTTCTTAGGTCAAATTATGATATTGTGCAATTCTTCATACTGGACTTTCATTGTAATACATGAACTACTACTATCTTAATTCAAGAGATTTAAGCTGAAGATACAGAATGTCTTTATGTTTCCTTTATCCTTAAAGGATGGTGTCACTATATGTGGAATTCTGGGTTTGGTTGTTGCTTTTGCTGTTTTTTTCAGAATTCTCCAACACAGAATATTTTAATCCTGTCTCTTCATAGTTGTGCGGTCTCTGCCAAAAACCACTCTCTTTCTAATTTTTGTTTCTTTAGGGGTTGATTTCCTCCCTCCCAGGAACCACTTATTCAATATTCCTATCAGTTTTTGTATTTATTTATTTATTTACCATATTATGCTACCTTTTGTTTTTGAGTCCTCTATATTTGGCTTTATCCACTCTTATAAATTTATATTAGCTGTTAGGGATTTTTCCCCTTATACTCATTAAAAAATCTGAAATCTTTGAGATGTCCCAAACTTTAAGCAGATGCAGTCAGCAAATTCAATGTTTTTGCATATATAGGCAAATTAGGCAGCTTTTAATCTATATAATGAAGATCTGCTAAAAAACAAATTTGGGCTAAAGATCTATATGAAGACATCTTACACATTGACTGAGAGACATAACAGATTTTGTCAGTCATATTTTTAATTTGAAGACTTTACTATTTTTTACTTGCTAATTTGCATATGTTATACTTGAGAGCATTGTGAATTTATCTGTTAATGGAGTTATCATTATGTGATCAACTATAGCTCATATAGTCTAAAATTCTTTTGATTGAAAAGATAACTATTATAGGGCAGCGATTTGCTTAAATAATGATTTCTTAGAAGTTAGCAGTAATTCAGAAAAAAAGATAGGAAGTTATAATGTAAATATAAGAGGTCAAGTACATGTCTTTAAAAGACACTTATTGTACTGATAACACCAGATAGCCTGGACTTAAAAATAAGTAATTTGTTTTAATGTTGAACAGTCATCACATTTTCCAACATGTAACCATCTTTCAAGTTATTATATTGTTCATTTTACACATTACAGTGTGAAGTATGTGTCCTTGTGGTATGTTCTATGATTTGAATGAGTTACCTCCAAAATTCAGGTTGTGTCAATGCAATGCTTTTAAAATTTAGTTGTGTTATCATTATTAGATTATGAGAGCTTCTCCCTGGTGAATGGAATTATAGCATTTAGAAAAGACAATTCAGAAAGAATTTGGCTACCTTGCACTTCTTTCTGCCATTAAGCACAAAGCAATAATGTTCTCACCAGACTAAATACAGGAAACTCAATCTTGGACTTCTTTTTCTCCTGTATTGTGAGACATAAATTTTGTTTCTTTATAAATAACCTAGACTACAGTGTTCTGTTAAAACAGTACCAAAAGGACTAAGACAGTATGTTGTTTGAACTCCCAGTGAGTTTGATTATTTATTATAAAATTTGCAAATAGAGTTAAAATTGTCAAAGGCAAACGTAAATTCAGCATGTATATATTTCTAATTTTGTTCCAACTCTATAAAAAATGTGAAAAAAATTAGACAAATAGATAATTCTGGTATCAAGATTTTTCTAAAACTAATGACTTACATGGCCTATTTTATTAGTTACTCTAAAGTTAATTTTTATTTGTTAACTATGAAATAAAGAAAAATCATTTCTATAAGTAACAAACACTTGATAATGAAATAACATAGAAACTCATTTTAACAATCATTCCATAAACAAGATTTCTATTTGGCCTGAAGAAATACCCATGGATTTATTTACTTACCCATATTCTGAATTAATTAACAAGGGGTAAATTGATATATTAATTATAGACTAGACACTACATTATAAGTAGAGGATAAAACTAAGTAAAAAGAATGCTAATCTATATCTGCTCACTGATCAATCATTAGATATAGGCAAGTTTTCAAGTAAAGTTAGTAATATACCATCAGTGGCATATTAAGCAAAAGTGCAGATGAAGTAGAGAAAATATGTGTAGGCTCAATGATGACATCTTAAAGTTCCACTTTACATGTTCCCAACCTTGTTCCTGACTGTTTTGTTCTGTAATTGCTCCTTTATGCATAGACGATAGTGAATTTTCCACATTTTCATAATCCTGCCAGGGGTTGGAGATGATATAATAGAAAAAGGAGCATAGTTGTCACTCCCTGCAACAAGGGTATGTGGGAGACCAACCTGCCATCTCCTAGGAACCAGATGTCGGAACCGCCCTACTGCACTAAACCAGCTAGTGTTTCCTGGGCTGAGCGAGAGGGTAAGTATCCCGAACTGGCCTGCCACCCAACCTGGCCCACAATCACAAGAGTTGGGAGATGAGTCAACTGTGAAGGTGCAAAAATCTCCACTTTATTGTGTCAGGGAAAAGGTTATATAGTGATAAAAGGAGGGAGTAAGAAGAGACAGTAGCAAGAACCAATAAGGAGCAGGTATGTCACTATCACTAAGGGGCCTAAGCAGATTTCAGATTAAACCATTAGGCGGGGCTTTTAGTCCCCACGCGCCAATCAAATCAGGTCACATATCTGAAAATGCTCTGGAAGAACCCATGAGGCCACCTCAGCCAACACCCAATAATGGCCGGGATCCCAAGGGAGGTAAAAAGTCCCAACACATAATTACTTCTTCCAGGCCATCTCAAGTTACAAGTGCAAGCATAGATATAGTATGATACAACCATGAGCACATCAGCAACTCCAAAATTAGCCTCTTGCTTTGAAAGTTAACTATTTAGCTCTATAAGTAATCTAAAAATACAGATTTTACTAGATGAACCTAATTAATTAACTCTTCCCCACTCTTATATTATACAGTGTAGCAAGAAATGACATGTTAATACTTTTTATATTTTTCTGTAGAATTTTGGGAATATATTTTTCCAATCAAAATTTGTGTGTTTACTATTACATTTAATATAGCTAATGAATATTCTGTCAGTGTATTCCTCCCTCACCGTCTATTTTAATTATACAGATAATAACTTAAAAAATGTCAGAATTCTCTAAGTTAGAATCACATACTTACAGTGATTTGAACTGCTGTTTAAATATGAGTACTGTGTATTGTGATATTTTTAATGCTTAAAGTGAAAATCAGATCAACTAATAAATTTCATATTTTGGGTCAGCCTTAATATACACTTTTAAGTAAGTTCAATAAAATATAATGAATAGGTATCAAAGGGAAAAACCAAGTGTATTTATCTTTCTTTTTGCCTACATTTGGTCTTATAATGATGTATTTAGAAAAACTATTAACATAAATCTATCTAGATCTACATGTGTATGCTTATCTTCAACTTTAAAAGGTTTTTTATAGATATTATGCATCTGGAAACAACAATGAACACTAAATTCAATGGTACGTATTTTACATAAGAAATGATAACTGCCATTGAATATATTAATAATTTAATAATTGGCTTTAAAATAAATAAGTAAACTAAAAATTTTAGAAATAAATAATTTTATTAGTTTTAAGAAAATAAATTTCAAATTAGACAGGAGTTTCTTAAAAATAAACTATTCATAATGAGGATTATCATGAAAAGAAAAATTTTTAGTATAGCAGGATTTTCCAGGGAATATTAAAATTAAATGCATTCTTTTATTGTAATTGATCTTAAGCAGAAGATACTAAAAAGAAATCATCAATTCAGTGATCCTGGAATAACAGGCCTATACTAGTAAGAACTAATTAAAATCATTTTCTTGGCCAAAAGACAATGGGAATTTGTACTTAAAACATTGCCTACAGGTCTTTGAACTTAGAATGTATTCTCTTGAATAAACATATTAAGGTACTTCCTGAATAATATGATATATGCATGTTTTATTAATAAGAAAGTGCCCCAAAAGTATTTAACAGATTAGCCATAATATTTTACATTTTCAGGAATGTCTGACAGAAAAACGTATGCAAAACTTAGAATTAATGGTCTTTTTCATTTAGCTATTGTGGTAAATATTTAGTGGTATTTCATTAAATGTATTTTTTTCATGGGCTGGGGATGTGACTCAAGTGGTAGAGCACTCACCTGGCATGTATGCAGCCTGGGTTCGATCCTCAGCACCACATACAAGTAAAGATGTTGTGTCTGCCAAAAAAACTAAAAAATTAATATTAAAAAATTTTCTCTCTCTCTCTCTTTTAAAAAGAATGTGTTTTTTTCATGAATGATGACAACATTTCACCTACATGGATTTTTTGTCTACCTCTCTCCTCTTTGCTAATAATATGTTAAAATTTCTTGCCATTGCTCATTTAATTGGGTTATCTTATTATTGAGTTGCAAATCTTTGGCTACTCCAAAGGCAACATTTTCTCCCCTGTGTTTTCTTTTTAATTTCACCAGGTTCTTTTTTACCATAGCATGTCCTAATATCTGCTGCCCGACCTTCAAATCCACACTGCAGATAGTCAGAAAGTAAAAAGAATCATGAAAAGTGGAAGAATGCAAGAACAAGTGGGAACTCAGAAACATGAGCTAGATTAGTGAATGTGAACAGAACTCATGTCAGACCTTATAGCTTCTGATTTATCTGACATTCACATACTGCAGAGTATTGAGTGTTTCATCATGAAAATAAGTACAAACACCTGGGCCAGGATTTGGAGAAATTGAAGGAGTGTTCTAGTGAGGGTGGAGAGTGGCAGTTATGGCCATTACTTAAAGCAAATGAGCTGAGCCTGTAGGTAAATGACAACATAAATGGTTGCTGCAAAAGTCTTTTTTTTTTTTTTGTTCACTTCTGTTCTCAAAATTGCACAAGAGATTTCTACTGTGGTTCACTCTAATCAGAAACTTTAATGAAAGAGAACTCTGGGAAATGTAGCCCAGCCTTTCAAATGGACATAAAGGCATGACACTACATTCTACTCTTTGAGAATTTGGCAATTATTAATACATAATCTCCCCCCCCAAGACAGTAACAATGTCATGATTTCATCTATCATAATACAAATATCTCACACACAACCAAAAATATAGACTAATCTTCAATTTCCTCATAAAAGCATGCAAATTCCTTTTAGAATTTGTGCAAGTTTTTTTTTTCCTCCACCTAACCCTAGCTCTCCTTTTTATATGAAATTTGTGAAAGTCCTTCATCTTCTGGGAATTTTCAGTTTGTTGGGATTCCTTCAGTATTTGATTCCTGTTCATAATTAAGCTGGTTGTGTCACCTGTTTTGACATTGAAATAACCTTACAGGAGGGCAATCATGCTTGCCTTCACAGCAAGAAAAACAGTGTTAACTTATGCTTATTGTGGAATAACAACACATTTCCATTTTATACTAAAGATAAATCACCCAGAATCAGGATCATTCCCTTTTACCTGTCTACTCAATTATGTCAAAAACCCTATTGTGACTGTGGCAGTCTCATCTTTTATTGTGCCCTCAGATGGAAGTATTCCTCCCTTTGGAATTAAGAGCTCTCGTGCCCTAGAGTCTAAAGCCATGGATACAGGAAGCATATTTTGCTATTGGATCTCCATGTAATTGTTTCTATTCATATCTCTTGATTTCCAGACCCATGAAATCAGCAAGGGGTAAAACAATACCCTGTGTTGAATGCTGATTTAGAGCATATATTGCATATTACCTGCCCCTGCCCCAATGCAGCATGATGTTGTCATGTGATTGGCACTGTAATTGAATCTTTAATACTATCCAACAATTCTATTAAGCCAACTGCTTTGGGATGACCAAGAACATGACAATCTCTGTGAATTTTGTTTATTAGTACATTGCCACTCCTTATTTTCTGTGAAATGAGTTATTTTATTTAAAGTATTGCTATGTGGAACACCAGGATGGTGGATAAGGTACATATAGTTCATAAGAAGCACTGCATGTAGGAAAGACAAATAAATATGCAGTGTCTATTCCAAAGAAGAAAAAGTGCCTTTCCATCCATGTTATTAGGTATTTAATATAATTAACCATCACTTGCACCTGATTAAGATTCTTATCTCCTGCATTCATCTTTCATAAATATTTTCAAGGGAATATACTTTTTTTTACCTTCTTTGGAGACATCTCTCTGCATACTTATTTCCCAGACTTCAGTGTAATCACATTTTCAGGAATGTTATTTTAAAGTTCTTGAGCATTCGACCAAATCATTAGCCATCAATGTTGAATTAAAGCAGACCCAAATGTGAAAGGTCTTCTCTCAGTAAACTCAACCCTGAATTGAGCTCAATTTTTTTGGTTGTTTTTTGGTTTAAACTGTGCCATCATCTGTTTTTAATTTAATAAGAAAGTGTTTGTACAACTTTTATTTACTTTATGTAAATATTTCCAGTAAAAATTATTTGATTGGTATTCTCATCATGCTCCTCTCTCTTTTCTTGTTGAATTATTTTATAATACTGAAGTGTACTTTAAAAATATTTCTGAAATTGTTATATTCAGTAATCTAGATTTGGAATGATACTTGTTTTTCATGTTCTATCTAGCAGAATTTTATTTCTGATATAGGATTGTGAGTGCAAATTTTGAATATCAATTCTTTGATGTCTTTGGTATTTCAAGTCTCAAATCCATGTCTACAAATTTCTTTCAAATGTGTATATGTTCATATATGCTTATATTATCTTGTTTTTAAAACAATTCATCTAAATTAAGATCCACATGATCTTTCTAGTATTTAATTGCTTGTCTTTTAAAAAGTTTCTAATGTATAATTTCAAAGCAGCATACTACTGTCAAAACAAACAACAAAAACCCAGATACACAGAACAATGGAACCGAATAGAGAGCTCAGAAATAATTACATACATTTACATCAAACTGATTTTCAAAAAGGTGCCAAAAACATACACTGGAGAAAGGACAGCTTCTTCAATAAATAGTGTTGGGAAAACTTGGTATTCACACTCAGAAGATTAAAAATTGACTCCTATCTCATACCATACAAAAAATCAAGCCAAAATAGGTCAAAGACCTAAATATAAGACCTGAAAAGATAAAAAAGCATTTTTGTGTCATAAATAGTTGCCCTAGCACCAGGGATGCCATTTATCAAAGTTATTTTTTTTTCTGCCTTTTAGTCACTCCCATTAGAAAAGTCAATTCTTTCCAGTACTAAGAATAACATTTTTATACTTACACAACTATTTTTTTAATAATATCATGTTAACTCAAATATTTCAAAGCAATTTGTAATCATATCTAAATTTTTTCAATATGTATCTTATATACTCAAATGATTCTAATAAGATCATATTTCTTGCATTCAACATTAGTACTTTTGGAAACCAGAGTAAATCTTTAACAGAGCCAATTAAGTTCCAATTACAAAAAACTGTACAATGCTTAGAGACTCTAAAGTACTTAAGCATAATGAAGAAATTTGGTATTGGTGGAAATATTCATTCATTTATCTATTTATTCTATGAGATATGCTAATCATATGGATGTGCTCACTCAAAGAATAATGAAAGGAATTAATAACATCAAATCCAGTGGCACTTTGATTTCACTCCACAGTGAGCAGTCTGTCATAATAGATATGCTGTTCTGTTGCTATGGAAAGTTGTATTTCAAATTATTCCTAACTGCATATCATAAATGTTATTTTAAGTTAACCTACTTATATATGCAAACATAGAAAAGATTTACTAAACCCATCAATGTGGATGGTTAATAAACGGTGTTGCATATTTTACTGTGATTAAATGTAATTGGCACAAAATTTAGTATTTTGATATTTTAATATCTTAAATCCTCGAAATTATGTTATTACATTGCTAGTATTTTAATATAAAATAATACATTATTATCAGTTTAAGAAAAGTGATTCCTGTCAAGTCTAAACCTCTTTAGCCTGGTCTGTTTCCATGACCTTATAGGTCTTCCTGACTCCAATCCTGTAATCCTACATCTCTCAGCAGCAAGTTATCTTTTCTAAATGTAAAAGTAATCATGTCAGTCAGCTCTGAATGCCATTCACTGACATTTGATCATATCACGGAATTGAAAATTTCTCCTTTAATTAATTTTCAAGAATATCCATGATTAGGATTTATTTTTGTCACATCTTTTGACTGCATTTCCTGCTATTGTTCTAGAACATTCTCAGTTTCCTTGCTCTTCTTGACTCCAGATATATAATGACTTAACCACTGGGTGCCTTGAGGTTCTTACTTACATGTCACTATATTTGAGAAGCCTTCCTTAATCAATTTATATAAAATAGTAATCCACTTTGCACAATCTATCTCTCTTACTTTCTCTAAGATGAGATAAAACATCATCTGACATTCACCTTATCATTTATTTCATTCATTTTACTTATCTTAATCCATGAATTGGCATGGACAGGTATCTCTATACACAGAATTTCTTAGCAACATTCACTGAGTTTTTGACTAAAGGATAAATAAAGCTTAGATTTTTATTTTAAATTTATTTTTAAAGTGTAATATTACTGTAATTTTAATACATATGTAAGTTTAAATGTTTTTTCACATTACTTATTGACTAATTTCTTGCTTAATAATGTCTAAATTTACACAATGTAGAAAGCAGTAGTTAAAAAGTCAATAATGACTGGAGTCATTATGGACATAAAACGACTTATAAATTCAAAGTGAAATATAAATTCATCTGTTTTGGAGAGGTTCATTTTAAGACACAGACCAAAATTAAAAAAAAAAAATTAAAACCTACTATTTAATATTTTCAATTTTACCAAAGAATGCTTAAAACATTTTATATTATATAATACAAATTCTATCTATAAAGCACAAAAGAATAAGTGGACTTTACTATTTAGTTATATTGAACATTGACAAATACTATTTTATGTTTTCCAAAAATTAGAAATATTTGAAGCATGCAGTGCTTTCAGTATACTATGTTTATGGCAATGTAGACCAGACTAAATTTAATATAAAAGTATCTCAGTAATTGTATTTGCCTTAATGTAATTTTGCACTGTGATTTGTCATTTTATGCATTTGAAAATTACTTCTTTTTTTAATAATCAGTCTTTTTAGCATTGAAAATATAGCTAAGATAAAAGTGCCAATGACTTAGCTCATGCCACAATTATATACTAGAACTTATTGATGAAAAGCAAGCAAGTCCTCATGTCAAATGTCTTAAAAATGATAGGTGAAGAATTTTGACATAATAGATAAGAGATTTATGGAGAAGGATGAGCATTCTTTGGAAAGACTTCTTTTAGGTGAAAAGGTTTTTTTTTTTTTTTTTTTTTTTAGTGAAATGGTATACTTTCAGAGGTTTCTGAACCACAAGAAAAGAATTCAAAGAAAAGAATCACAAATGGTGCTGAATATAATCTGTTGGAGTTTGCACACCATTTACAAAGTTAAAAGAGTCATTATAACATCCTAAACTGAAGTGGTATTAGTGCAGGTGTTGAAAAGTTGATCATATCTGAATGTTTTACATTTGTTGATGACCTGAGTGTGGGCTATGAGGCAGTCACAAGGGTCAAGCAGGATACCATGTTGTTTGGCCTGAGTTATAGAAAAAAGAGTTCTAAAACATTGTTGAGATTGGCAGACATACAAATAAACAGGTTGAAGTGTGATGGTAGAGTTAACAGGGCCAGGTTACAGATGCCAATTACACAAACACCAATCTGATGTTATGAAGAAGGCAGATGTGATTAAAGTCAGTTAATTTAAAGGAAGTGGAAATATCCTGGATTAACTGGGTGAGCCTGACTCTGTCAATTTAGTAACCTTAACAGCAAAGCTAAGGCTTTCCTGATTTTGATGAAATTCTACCTATGGTCAGCAGCTTCAGCTCATGCTCTGGAATTGCAAACTGCCCCTTAAGCTTTTCCTGTGATTTAGAAATTACACAAATCAGGAGGCAGGCTGCATAATTTCTGAATCAAAGGAAAAGTTGGAAAGAAAGTTTGGAATTTCAGAGCATGAGCTGAACTGCCTCTCAAGGTTGTGTAAGCCAGTTCTTTGCAGTTAATATCTGTTTATATTTATTTATTTATTTTTTTGTGGGTCTCTCTCTCTCTCTTTCTCCCCCCCCCCCACATTTTGGTAATAAAGATTGAACCCATGGGCGCTCAAAAACTGAGCCACATTCCCAGCCCTTTTTAATATTTTACTTAGAGAAAGGGTCTTACTGAGTTGCTTAGGTTTCACTAATTTCCTGAAGTGGGCTTTCAACTCATGATCCTTTTGCCTCAGCATTCTGAGCCACTGGGATTATAGGCATGTACTACCAGCTCCCTGGTAGTATTTTTTTTTCTTGGTATAAGTATAAATATCACAGAGGGAGATTTTTTTTTTACTTGTATATTTGACAACCGAAACTAAATACTAAAGGAGATGAGTATGCTGAAAAAGTGGATTTATTTCTTTGTGGTAGGCCAAAATGTCTCCCTAAATTATATCCACATCAAATTCCTGGAACCTATGAATGTTGCCTTATTTGGGAAAAGGTCTCTGCAGATGTAACTAAGTAAAGGATCTTGAGATGAAGAGATGATCATCGTGGATTTTTCTTATGATCTGTGTTTGTGACTCTCCAAAAATTCACATGTTGACACCTAAAGTCAAAGGTGATATTTGAAGCCTTTGGAAGGTAATTAGATCACACATTAGAGACTTGGGATTGGTGACCTTAGATAACAATGCCACAGGCAGCTGTTTTTCTCTTTTTACTAGGTGAAAAGTTAGCATATGCAACCAATAAGAGGACCCTCTCAAGAATCTAATCATACTGGAACCCTGATCTTGGACTTTTCAATTTGATAGCTGCAGGTTCACCAACTTCTGTGGTTTATAAGCTACCCAGGTTATAGTACTTTGTTGTAGCAGCTTGAATGAACTGATACACTTATGGAGGTGGTCCCTAAATCCAACTGCATGTGTCCTTAGAAGAGACAATGTGGAGAGCAGACCCACAAAGTGGCGATGTAATCACAGAAGTATTAATAATTAATAAGAAAAATTAAATGATGAATGTAAGCAGAAATTAGAGAGTTATAAAGAGTGATTCATAGAACACTTTGAAATCAAGAAATTGGGGAAATAGAGTAAATATAATGAAGACAACAGAGAGGGTATGTTAGAGTCTGTAAACAAGTCAGGAAGTCAGGATGGGGCTTGGTATTTTGCCAGAGGGAGTGTTTTGTGAAGTAATGCCAGCGAGCCATTAAGTGTGGAGATTCCTTATTGGTTGACTGCTGTATCTATTTTATGTTAATTAAGATAAGCTGTGTGGAATATATATATACCACTCCTACCCTACAATAAATGACTCCCACTCCTGCTGTATCAATGTACACAAGTTGTTCGTCAACCCCAGTTATTTTGCTGTAGCCGGACTGCGGCAAGAGTAAGAGGTAAGAGGAGAGGCAAAGGAGAGGACTATTTCAGCATCCAATTAAAACAGATGTTCTGAAGGTAAATGTGGTTGGTCAATGCCACCAAATTCAGTTGGTTGGAGAAAGATGAAGATGTGGATCAAAATTTCTATTTCATTGAAAACCTGCAAAATAAATATGTGGCATTAAAGGGCTGACTTAGGGTTCATCAGAGAATAACAAGATGAAATAAACACATTGAGTAAAGGTATTTCTCTCATGGCACTTTTGCTCTAAGGGGTAAAGAAAAAGATCATTTCAGGTAAATAGATTAGCAAAGTCAAGGCTGGGTGTGTAAGAGTGTATGAGTGTGAGTGTGTGTGTGTGTGTAATGGGAGACAATGCATGGACAATGCATAGACAATACTATGGACAATGCATGGACAATGCATAGACAATACTATGTCACTGGTGTTACAGAAATTATAAACTAAGTAACAGCAGCAAACAAAATAAAAACATATACTTATTACTAGAATTGATTTATTAAGATCCTACGAAGAAGAGATGCCCTATTTGAATGTGATCATCAGCAAGTGAATATTAAAAACAGGGGCTGTGAAACTTCTCTGACTCACTATATGATAAATCAGTCCTTCTTTCTGAAAAGAGTAAATAAATATGCTACTTTAATTTTATAATTTGACAAAGTGAGAGTAGTTTTGTCTCCATTAGAATTTTCCACTTTTATTGATTAAAGAAAGAAGAAAAATAAACAGTTTTCAGATTCGCTATGGATTATTGACATATAAGTGAGATTGATCAAAAGGTGATGAGTATTGTCTGTTTGGTTGGTTGGAAGGTTTCCTGAGATGGTTCTTATGGTTTGGTAATTGATCTGGCTGGGCAGTTTTTTTTTCTTTCTTTGTTTTTCTATCTCGGATTCCGATTAATTTCAACATATTCACAGAAAGTTGACTGACTTTTTTGGACAAAGCTTATTTTATATATATATAAACTCTTTTATATATATATAAAAGAGTAATGAGGTGAACTGTACAGTACCAAAAGCAAATGGTAGAATGTCTTTCTTTTGTCCTTTTAGTCTTTTTTTTTTTAGTTGTAGTCTGACACAATGCCTTTATTTTATTTATTTGTAGGTAGTGCTAAGGATCAAACCCAGTGCCTCACATGTGCTAGGCAGGTGTTCTACCACTGAGCTACAACTCCAGCTCCCCTTTTAAATCTTTATTTAAAATAATCTTAAAGAACTTTTATGCTTATCCTAAGTGGTTTGTGTGCTGCAGGAATGTAGTTTTAAGAATTTTTCGGGCTGGGGATGTGGCTCAAGCAGTAGTGCGCTTGCCTGGCATGTGTGTGGTCCAGGTTCGATTCTTAGTACCACGTAGAAACAAAGATGTTGTGTCCGCCGATAACTAAAAAATAAACATTAAAAAATTCTCTCTGTTTCTCTCTCTCTCTCTCTCTCTCTCTCTCTCTCTGTCTCTCTCTCTCCTCTCTCACTCTCTCTTAAAAAAAAAGAAGTTTTCAGGCTGGGGATGTGGCTCAAGCAGTAGTTCACTTGCCTGGCATGTGTGCAGCCCAGGTTCGATCCTCAGTACCACATACAAACAAAGATGTTGTGTCCACCAAAAACTGAAAAATAAATATTAAAAAATTTTCTCTCTCTCTGTCTCTCTTTAAAAAAAAACAAAGAATTTTTCATCTCCCTCCCTCCCTTCCTTCCTCAGTTTCTTCCTTTCTTTTCTATTGTTTCTGTCTCCCTTTATCCCTCTTCCCATTTCTCCTTCTCATCAAATATATTTATACATTATCTTAGCACTTTTGGGCAAAAATATGCAAAAACTTTTTTTATGGTATCATATTCTTTGGGAGAAACAGAGAGAGGTTGAAAAAAAACATTTTATTAATTTCTCACTTTCTTATGCATTTGGAAAAGGTAATGCTTGACAATGCCAATATCCAATTATCCATTTTCTCACCCTATTAAATACCAAGAAAATGTTTTTACTTTTACTTTGCTTACAGTAAAAAATAAAATAAAATAAATTCAAGTTTCATATGTTTCACCCAAAAAGTATCAATAGAAGCTCCTAAAAATAGTATGCACCTCTTTCCTTTCCTTGCTTCCACATGCATCAGTTACCCCTGGTGATGATGTGGTTTGAATCTGTCAGGTCAAAGCCATAGAACTCTAGTGACAGGTTGTCAATAATGACAAAGAAAACCTTGACATGTCGCCAATACCTGGAGAGTGTTTTGGCCTGAAATCTGAACTATTTGAGAATTTCATTGAATAGATTCAATGTATAGCCATGGTTTTTACAATGGGCCAAAGGCTAGATAATCATCTTGTGGACTGTAATAGCTTCTTAATTGATAGATGTTTCAACTGTGCAGGAAAAGGTGAGATACTGGGGTAGGAAATAAGAACAAAGAAGATGAACCATACCTAATATTAAGGGGGAAATTGTGTCTCTGATTGTTAAGTAATCAGACTCATCAATTGTGTGGCCCCTATGGGAAGGCAAAAATGAGGTGCTTTCTTTGTATTTGGAAGCATACTGTAAAAGAAAAACAGAATATAAGAAAAGATTTCAGTAAGACCTTTTGTCTTAGTGTGCATTTTACTTCAAATAAATGGATTTTTTTCTGATATTTATTTCCGTATTCAAATTCCTAGTGGTATGAATATACTGAGCCCTCATCTTGACAAGATCATTGCAGAACAAAGGAGAGTTGGACATAAAGAAGATATTTTGGGCTGCCACATTATACTTCTATATTCCAATATCTGAAATCCTTGGTTATTGACTTTTAATTTGTTTTAGATTAATCCATAACACAGGACAGGTGATATTCTGTGTGAGAAAGAACTGAGAGTAGATACAAGAACAAATCTATGGAGAAAATAATTGAAGCACATATCTACAAAACAATGCTGGATACAAGAGAAGCCTTTACCCTAGTAAAAGCAGCAACAACAAAAATACAAAACAAATATAAAATTCTTTTGTCAAAGTTTTTAATTGTTTTTAATTTATTGTATAAACTTTTAATATTTTTAATTCATTGACTCTCCATAAAAAGTTTATGAAGGTAGCTATTTTTTAAAGTGCAAAAACAGATAGATAGAACACTTTTCATATGATTGCATTATTAAGCAGGTTCATAACTGGAATTGAATTCTGTCTGAGATTAGAATTTCTGTATTCTTGAGGTCTATACTTTATATTTGCAGGATGGATGTATATGGATGTCTTCATTATGAATATTTTTATTTTAACTTTCATTTTCCTAACACTTTGTGCATTGGAAAGTTTTTTAATTTTTCATTATACCTCTGATAAGAGGCATTATATATATATCAAGAATATATGTGTCTAAAATGAATCAAAATTTCTGCAGAAAGCCACATAACCTTTCTCTTCCAGTTTGAAGGCTTTGTCTCCCAAAATAAAAGAGAATATTTCATGTCAGTGTTTTAGCAAGTTTTTTCATTGTTGTGACCAAGAGACCTGAAAAGAGCAATTTTAGGAGGAAAATTTTATTTGGTGCTCACAGTTTCTGAGGTCTCAGTCCATAGATGACCAACTCCACTGCTGAGCCCCAAGTGAAACAGAACAACTTGGCAGAAAGGTATAGCAGAGGAAAACAATTCAGTTCACAAGAACACAGTTCAGACCAGGTAACAGAAAGAGACTAAGTTTGGCTCACCAGGGACAAAAAATAAAACCCAAGCAGCAATCCACCTTCTCCAGCCACAGCATACCTGCCTGCAGTTACTACCCAGCTAATCCGTTCAAGTGAATTAATGAACAGATTAGCTTAACACTTTGAAAGCCCAATCAGTTTACCTATAAACACTCTTGCATTGTCTCACACATGAACTTCTGGGGGACACCTCATATCTAAACCATAACAGGCAGGGTCAGTCATGACCAAATCATCTTTGCATAAAATTCTTTTGAAATACATCAGTGCCCTATAACTTGTCTTCAGGTTTACCTAAACTAGAAATCCACAACACACATAAAAATTTACACACGTTACTAGACAGAATAACAGTCCATGGTTTCCATATATTGCATAGATTATTCTGTTATTTTTTTTTAATGTTTCTGGGTAATGAACCTAAGGTCTTGCACATACCAGGCAAGACCTGTAACACTGAGCTACACCCCTAGTCATATCCTGTTGATTTTTGAGAAAAAGTTTTTCTACAGAGGTGACGCAATTGTCTGCAGTCACTTTATTTTCCTGGGGATAAAGGATCAGTCTCAGAGAGTCAAATAAGTTTTTCATTCAAATCATGTGTTTGCACTACATAAAGTTTATAAATACTTTAATTCTGTCTATATTCACTTTGTGTTATATAAATTGCTTTATTAGTTTTGAAAAAAAGTCACTGTTAATTTCCTATAAGACTTTACAAAAAACAAAGCAAGCAGATAAAACACATCAGATATTTCCATATCAGTTGAATTTTTGTTTACAGGCTGTATTTGTATAAGCCAACTTACAGTTAAGTGACTGTATATGATCTTTTCTGTTGTGTCTTCAAGTACATTTTTCTAAAGAAAAATCTTTAATGAAGAGAAATTTTTTCCAACTGTAAATATATGAAAGTAACACACAAGTAAATGATATAATGAAAAAGGATTGCCTATAGATAACATTTCAGTACTTTAAAATTAATTTTACTTCAATTAATTATATAGATTTATCCAAATATAACCAAACTATTATATGGTTAAGCAAAATTCTAAGTATTGGCTGCATGCATTTCTATTATCCTATTTTCTATGTTTTGTTGAATGTTTGAAATAATTTACAATAAAAAATAAAACTTAAATTTTGAATAAGCAATGTAAATATATACATTATGTATATGTGTATATGTTATGGATATATTGTGCATATATATATATATATATATATATATATATATATATATATATATGGACAAATGTTATTGCAAGGGAATGTAATTAAAGGGTTGTAGAAGTTTTTAACTTATCTTAGGGATTAGAAAGAAAGAACAGAGTGGCAACACAAATTTTTAATACATTGTAAAAATAAAGTAAATATGGGCTATACATAGGTTAAATCACCTTGAATATTACTAAATATGATACAAAGAAAAAATACTAAGAAACAAAGACATTTGATTAACATTATATTTAATAATATAAAAGTAAATTGGACAAAAAAGGAAATAAAATTTTTAAAAATCACAAAGTGTCAAGGAATAAAATCAGAATGTTACAATAGGCCATAAAAAGAACACCATTGAGTAAAGGAGTCATTGTGTTGGCGTATATATTTTCTAAATTGATTACATGCATTTAAATTTCTAAATAGACCTACCCTTATTATCCATTCAGAAATATGTTTCTTGCTGTTTTCACATCCCATAGATAGTATTTTATACTGAAAGTGGTCTTTAGAATACTATGAATAATTGAAAAGAAAAGATAAGGCAAACAATAAAAAAGAAAAGCAGGCCAGGCCAGTATTCAGGCCAGTATTCAGACATAATTTTTTACAGTGCTGAATAAAAAACACTAGACTGCACTTATGATGTTACATTTGTATTAATATCTTTGAGAAAGAGTTTTTCCAGTTTTTATTACCTTGAAACAATTTCTTCAAACACAGTTTTATCGGGAAGCACAAACAAATAACAAAATGCAATCAGGGCAATATGGATCAAAAGACACATTGGGGGACAGTAATGTAGGAGACTTGACTGATTCCCACACACATAGACACAAACACAAGACACCTAGTTTGCTTATCACTGTCATTATGCTGGTTCAACAATTTTATATTTAATTATGATGCATCTCAATGCTTATAAAGTAAGGCCAAATAAACATTTAAAGTGGTATTATCACAGCAATTATATTGAAAATAGAATATAGAAATGAATACCTTGAAGATAGAAAATACATGCTATACTTTACCAAACAAATATTCTTGTTCTTGACAAAACTTATATTTTCAAATTTAATTGTAACATGATGATTTTTGAACATAGGGCCTTGGGAAAGGGAATTAGATCATTGGAGTGGAGCCCTTGTGAATGGTGTTAATGCTCTTATAGGAAAAGGACTGATAGCTAGCTTGTTCTTTTCTGCCATGTGAGGAATAATGTGAAATTAGTCTATAATTCAGAAGAGGTTCCTTACCAAACTAGGACCAGGCTGGCACTCTGATCTCAGAATTCCAGTATATAGAACTGTGGGCAATACATTTCTGTTGATTATAAGTCACTCGGTGTATGATACTTTACTGTAGGGACTAAAGCTGATTAAGAGACTATAGTGTATAATAGATGCAGAAAATCAACCCACAGGCTAAAATATCAAATATCAGATATAAGGCATTAACCATATTTTCTCTACTTCTCCATAAAGGTCAAATTTTAAAAATTGTTTTTAAATATTGTGCAATGCTAAGTCATGAATGTATGATGAGCAGTTTTGTCATACATTTTTGCCAATAAGCTCATTGAAGTTTATGTATAATTTTGAAGAGTACTGCCAATGTCTAGTGTGATCTCCTGTACAGACTTATGGCCTCACACACTTTTAACTCCAAATTCAAGTAACAGATTTTAAAAGTTATATTTTGTATGTCTGTCACTTGTCTTAAGATTAAGTCTAGTGCCTAAAAGGTCATTTATCAATGCACTGTTTCTTTTTGCAAAGGTAAAGGACTTAAAATTCATTAGGTACTGTATTCATAAACACAACTACTTCCTGCAGCATTCCGATGTAATTTTTCTTGTAACTTTTATAAAAATATTTTTAGAAGCTGTGAGCATTAGGTAATATTTAAAAACCACTCATACCATAAAAAAGATCTATCTTGCACAAGAAAAAGTTGACAGCAGAAAAATATTTTTTTTCAAAATAATTAAATTTGCAAATATTTTTTAACATTGAAAACAATATAATGTTCAAATAAGCGATCATTTTTAAAATAGCTCTTATTTTTAAAAAGTTAATATGTGCATTAGTCAAATTAACAATCTTTATATATATTTACATTCAAAAGTAATATATACATTTCCCCAAGAACTTTTAATTTGTAAGTTCTAGAAAAGGCATTGCAACTGCAAATTACTTTAACAAAGACCTTCTCAAAGGACACAGAGAAACCCAATTATATTTCTAGAAGCATTGAACATTTACCTAAATTATAGTCATCAGGAAAACTAGCTGCAACTACACTCCTTAGATTTTGGCTGCAGGCAGCTTAAATCTTAGAACTACTTTTGAGAAAAGAATCTAGGAAAATTAAATGAGATAACTAATTATTGAATTAAACTTATTGTGGCTTGGGGAAAAGTTTCATTTAGTAAGAGGGCTTCTCCCACTAAAGCCTCTATTATATAAGTTTTAAAGTGACCATATTCTTATTTTATTTAATAAAGTTGTTTGTATGTTCTTATTTTATTTAATAAAGTTGATTGTTTACTTCACTATGATGCCCTGGGTTCATTGAGACCTACCAAATGTATCATCTTCAATTTACAACCCCAGTACAAACTCCCAGCTTAAGATTTTGCAAGGGTCTGCAAAATTTGCTGTGTATCAAGGTTCCTAGAGAATGTAAGAAATGAGCCAAACAGACAGGGTTCAGTTCACAGTATATGATTTAGCATTTTTCCAAAGCAGCCTGGGAAAATTATTTTAAAGGTAGTAAACAAAACCAAAACCACTTCAGGTGATTATGACAGTACATGATCCATATTTGAAGTCTGTCTTGGTTTTCCAAGGGATACCTTTAACCTTATATAAAACCAATCTAAACGAGAGAGAACTCAAATTACTAGCATATGGGATGAAAAAGGCAATATCACAACAGACACTTCAGAAATACAGAAGATTATCAGAAATTATTTTGAATCCTTATACTCCAATAAAATAGAAGATAGTGAAGGCATCGATAAATTTCTTAAGTCATATGACCTGCCCAGATTGAGTCAGGAGGATATTGACAACCTAAACAGAACAATATCAATTGAGGAAATAGAAGAAATCATCAAAAGACTACCAACTAAGAAAAGCCCAGGACCGGAGGGTATACAGCAAAGTTTTACAAAACCTTTAAAGGGGAACTAATACCAATATTTTTCAAGCTACTCCAGGAAATAGAAAAAGAGTGAGAACTTCCAAATTTATTCTATGAGGCCAACATTACCCTGATTCCTAAACCAGACAAAGACACTTCAAAGAAAGAAAACTACAGACCAATATCTCTAATAAACCTAGATGCAAAAATCCTCAATAAAATTCTGGTGAATCCGATACAAAAACATATCAAAAAAATTGTGCACCATGATCAGGTAGGATTTATCCCTAGGATCCAAGGCTGGTTCAATATCTGGAAATCAATAAATGTTATTCACCACATCAATAGGCTTAAAAATAAGAACCATATGATCAGCTCGATAGATGCAGAAAAAAGCATTTGACAAAGTACAGCATCCCTTTATGTTCAAAACTCTAGAAAAACTAGGGATAACAGGAACATACCTCAATATTGTAAAAGCAATCTATGCTAAGCCTCAGGCTAGCATCATTCTGAATGGAGAAAAATTGAAGGCATTCCCTCTAAAATCTGAAACAAGGCAGGGATGCCCTCTCTCACCACTTCTGTTCAACATAGTTCTCAAATCACTGGCCAGAGCAATTAGACAGATGAAAGAAATTAAAGGCATAAAAATAGGAAAAGAAGAACTCAAATTATCACTATTTGCAGATGACATGATTCTATACCTAGCAGACCCAAAAGGGTCTACAAAGAAACTATTAGAGCTAATAAATGAATTCAGCAAAGTGGCAGGATATAAAATCAACACGCATAAATCGAAGGCATTCCTGTATATCAGCGACAAATCCTCTGAAACGGAAATGAGGACAACCACTCCATTCACAATATCCTCAAAAAAATAAAATAAAATATTTGGGAATCAACCTAAAAAAAGAGGTGAAAGACTTATACAATGAAAACTACAGAACCCTAAAGAGAGAAACAGAAGATCTTAGAAGATAGAAAAATATACCCTGTTCATGGATAGGTAGAACTAACATCATCAAAATGGCGATATTACCAAAAGTTCTCTGTAGGTTTAATGCAATGCCAATCAAAATCCCAACGGCATTTCTTGTAGAAATAGAGAAAGCAATCATGAAATTCATATGGAAAAATAAAAGACCCAGAATAGCAAAAAAAAAAAAAATGCTAAGCAGGAAGTGTGAATCAGGCGGTATAGCAATACCAGACTTCAAACTATACTACAGAGCAATAGTAACAAAGGCAGCATGGTACTGGTATCAAAACAGGCGGGTGGACCAATGGTACAGAATAGAGGACACAGAAACCAATCCACAAAGTTACAACTATCTTATATTTGATAAAGGGGCTAAAAGCATGCAATGAAGGAAGGATAGCATCTTCAACAAATGGTGCTGGGAAAACTGGAAATCCATATGCAACAAAATGAAACTGAATCCCCTTCTCTCACCATGCACAAACGTTAACTCAAAGTGGATCAAGGAACTTGATATCAAATCAGAGACTCTGCATCTGATAGAAGAAAAAGTTGTCTACGATCTACATACTGTGGGGTCGGGCTCCAAATTCCTCAATAGGACACCCATAGCACAAGAGTTAATAACTAGAATCAACAAATGGGACTTACTCAAACTAAAAAGTTTTTTCTCAGCAAAAGAAACAATAAGAGAGGTAGGGAGCCTACATCCTGGGAACAAATCTTTACTCCTCACACTTCAGACAGAGCCCTAATATCCAGAATATACAAAGAACTCAAAAAATTAGACAATAAGATAACAAATAACCCAATCAACAAATGGGCCAAGGACCTGAACAGACATTTCTCAGAGGAGGACATACAATCAATCAACAAGTACATGAAAAAATGCTCACCATCTCTAGCAGTCAGAGAAATGCAAATCAAAACCACCCTAAGATACCATCTCACTCCAGTAAGATTGGCAGCCATTAGGAAGTCAAACAACAACAAGTGCTGGCGAGGATGTGGGGAAAAGGGTTCACTTGTACATTGCTGGTGGGACTGCAAATTGGTGTGGCCAATTTGGAAAGCAGTATGGAGATTTCTTGGAAAGCTGGGAATGGAACCACCATTTGACCCAGCTATTTCCCTTCTCGGTCTATTCCCTAAAGACCTAAAAAGAGCATACTACAGGGACACTGCTACATCCATGTTCATAGCAGCACAATTCACAATAGCAAGACTGTGGAACCAACCCAGATGCCCTTCAATAGACGAATGGATAAAAAAATGTGGCATTTATACACAATGGAGTATTACTCTGCATTAAAAAATGACAAAATCATAGAATTTGCAGGGAAATGGATGCCATTAGAGCAGATTATGCTAAGTGAAGCTAGCCAATCCTTTAAAAACAAATGCCAAATGTCTTCTTTGATATAAGGAGAGTAACTAAGAACAGAGTAGGGACGAAGAGCATGAGAAGAAGATTAACATTAAACAGAGACATGAGGTGGGAGGGAAAGGGAGAGAAAGGGGAATTGCATGGAAATTGAAGGAGACCCTCAGGGGTATACAAAACTACATACAAGAGGAAGTGAGGGGAAAGGGAAAAATATATATATAAGGGGGAGAAATGAATTACAGTAGATGGGGTAGAGAGAGAAGAGGGGAGAGGAGGGGGGATGGGGGATAGTTGAGGATAGGAAAGGCAGCAGAATACAACAGACACTAGTATGGCAATATGTAAATCAATGGATGTGTAACTGATGTGATTCTGCCATCTGTATATGGGGTAAAAATGAGAGTTCATATCCCACTTGAATCAAAGTGTGAAATATGATATATCAAGAACTATGTAATGTTTTGAAAAACCAACAATAAAAAAATGCTAAAAAAACCCAATAATGTGTTTAAAACATCGGGTAGCAAAAAGTCTAAAAATAACAATAAATTAATAACTTTCTATTCCTCATTTCTACATCTGAGTTCCTTTTCCCCAGTAAAAAATCTGACCTTAACTCTGTAGCTCTATCTTATGTGTTTTCTACAACAAAACAATGTGTCTCTACTAATTTTTTCACTCTTCTTTAAAAATAATGTCTGTATATTCTCCTATGATTGAAAAGATTGATGCTCACTCTGAAATATAAGTTTGGGTCTGTACTAGAAATATGTATGTATGTTTGCATCTTTCATCTACTTTTTCTATGTTTATTTACTGCTAAGGGGATTTGAAAAGCTATGCTCATTTCCATAATTTTATTTGCTTTTGAGGTCATGACTTTCTTAACAGAGACTGCAAGCTTTGCAAGTGAGTCTTGGAAACTGCACATGGTGGACCTTCCTAAAGGACATACCCTTTCCATAACACTGCAAGCAGATATGATTGTGTACATGATTCATTAATAAAGTTAGGTAAAGTGGAAATAGGCCCAATATTTTATAGATACCATATATCCCATTTATCTGTGTTAACTGGCTGAATCTTTTGTGCCTGGATAGTACATAATTAACATGTCACTATAAAACTGTTCACTATTTGGAAGAATAAATTCGCATTCCATTACATAAGGATCATCACCCCTTTAATGGTCTGCATGTTGCATTTTAATAGCCATATAAGTAACCTGAAAATTAAATAGGTCTTTTATCTAATATGTATTTTCACATTTGAGTGTACTCCTGGCATAAGATAACTGAGATTGCTGCAACTGATTAGGTTCCATTAATGTGAGATTGCTTGTGAACTAGTACATTTTCTAATATTTGGTGTGAAAATGTTATGCAGATTATTTGTAAATGTGAAATCCTCAAGAGCAAAGCTACATTAACTGTTCCTATTGCGAAGGTATGCTCAATAATTTACAGCCCATCAATGGCTGAATTGGAAGTAAATTGTTTCTCTGGAGTTCCAAAATGCAGTAGAAATGTAAACAGCACCATCTTCTGGATTATGTGAATTTATAATTGTTTCATAAACTGTTCTGCACAGGTTTTCTTAAGCAGATTCTTAACAGTTATTAAACATTGCATGTAAACACTATTTATTTTCTTGTCTTTGCTGTTAATTCTAAAATTGATAGTTTGATATAGATTCCAATTCAACAATGTATGAATAAAAATGTAAGCATTTTTATATACATTTGACTCTTGAATTTTAATCCAAGTATACATACTTTAGAGCATAATAAATAAGAATATATTTCTGGCCTTAATTAACTCCATCCTTTCATTACCAACTTATGAAAGAACAAATATAGGGAGAAAGCATCTCCTAACATTAATATTTCCTAGAGAAGGAACAAAAAATAAGTACACATATGTACACTTTATGTTCTTAATCTAAAACTGATAATTACTAAAAACTCTGGTAGCTCCAAGAAAGTTACCTCAACGTTTCCTTATTGTCCTGATAATTAGCTTTAACTTTAAAAAATATTCAGAAAGAAAAGCTCCTGGAAATATCATTATGTTTCAACTGAAATACAATCCTAATGATTTAATTTTATTATTTGACAACCCAAGAAGTGGATTTAAGAGATTTTTCTTTCAGGTCATAGAGAATGTGTAAAGCTGGGGACATGAGGAGAAAAACCAAGATGTTAAGATTAGAAAGATGAATAACATCAGTACATTTGGAGGAGATATTTTAATTTTAATCACTGACACTTTTTCTGTCTCGTATGGCAGGGCCCTCTACATTTTCAAGTCACTAGTCCCCCTTTCTCAGTTTATTTCCACTCAGTCTAGATAAAACTGCTTTCCAAATACTGCCTCTTTTGTGGTCTCATGAGATGTGAATCCCTACAGATAGATTAATCTGTCTGGAGTAAAAGAGCAAACCTTAGAACAACCTAACTCTGTGTGCAGTGTTGCATTCCTCTAATTACAGCAACTCTGGAGGCTGAGGCAGGAGGATCACAAGTTTGAGGTCAACTTCTGCAACTTAACAAAAACCTGCCTCAAAATTAAATAAATAAATAAACAAACAAATAAATAAATAAATATGGCTGGGATGTAGCTCAGTGGTAAAGCACCTGGGGGTTTCAATTTCTGGTAGAAAGAAAGAAAGAAAGAAAGAAAGAAAGAAAGAAAGAAAGAAAGAAAGAAAGAAAGAAAGAAAGAAAGAATGGAAGGAAGGAAGAAAGAAAATAAATGAATACAGAAAAAAAATTAACTTCTGACTTCTGTTCCAGGCCAATTACTGCATAAGAATGCAAAGTTGTGGTAGGTTCCCAAAACCCTAAATATTGTTTTTCAATCCCCCTTCTGCCTACCTTCAATATTCAGTTTCTTTGCTGTTTGCATCTGTGTTTAACTCAAAACCAGTTTATTAGATCTAAAGCCCTTTACATTTCTCACTTCCCTTTCACTTTCAGTAATAAATTTGTTTTATAGGAATTTAAAAGTACCATATATAAATTTCCTCAATATATTGCAATTTCAATTACAAATTTTTGATACCTGTAACTGTTATTTCACTCCTTCCTCTTCTCAATGTGAAAAGTTGCCTCCAAACCTCTTGGAAAACTCTTCATTTTATCATGGGTTTGATCCTATCACTCCGCTAGAAATATGTTCTGTTTTACTCAAATTCTCTCTCTTGTGCTCTCTCTCTCCTCCTTCTCCCACATCATACACTTTTAATCAATAGGTATTCTAATATTTTCAATATTTTACACTAGAACAAATTAATACTTTTTATTTACCTCGTATCTTTTGCCTGTAAAGTCAAGTTTCTTAGAAAAATATTCTAACCAGAGGCCATGTCTGTAATCCACTAAAGAGATAGAAGTGGGAGAATCACCAATTAGAGGCTACTCTGGGTGTTCTGTTCACAATCTGATTGTACATGAGGAGAGCCATAGATTGCCAAGAAATAAAAGAAATCATCCAGCGAAGGCTTGCATGGCATAAGGCTTACTTGTAAATATGTATGGAAAATGTTCAGTGGTTCAGTGGACAAATATCACCATCATCCTCACAGTAGTTTACCAAATATTACCTCTTTCCCTCATGAAAGTATCCATAAATTAGCATCTCTGTTCCTTTTCCATTGGTGGCAGCCTGGATTAGTGGCATTTATCCTCTCCAAAGTACCCTCAATTCTGCATAAGCTACAGTAGAAAAAGGGGTTTTATAGACCAGGCTACTGAAGCACTGACATCACTAGCTTAGATTTCTTTGCCCCACTATATGATCAGAATCCAAAGACATTTGGCATGCATTTCAGAAAGCAGCTTTTTGCAGATACCATTAAGATTCCTCAACTCCCAGCATATTTGAGAGGGAGCTGAGGTCTTTTGAAACCACATTTACCTGGACTTTGAGGCCCAGACTCACTCCCATTAGTCCTTTGACTTGATTAAGTTCTTGGTAACACAGATGGGCATGTCAGGGACATGGTATCTTACTGTCCTCCTTTTTTCCAAGGATGACTGTGGAAAACTTACCATGACCTGTCTCAAAATAAAAATAGTAATAAAAAAGAGCTGAGGATGTAGCTTAGTATGACAGCAACCTTGGGTTTAATTCCTAATACTGAAAAAAAAAGAATGAATGAAAATAGAAAATAGAAGAAAAACCTAGGTTCCATAATCTGATGCTAGTAAATATTTAAAAACTAATTCTTCAAGTGTAATTCCATGTGTCAGTTGATATATTTATTGCTGTGTACAAGCAAAACAAAATAATAATGTGATCATGAAGATGTTGGAAAATTCACTTATTTTTTTAATCATGCAACTGATTTCTTTTTTCATGAAAATTTTAGAATACTGAAGTAATATTTTCTGTTATTTGTAATGTAGTCTCTTAATACATTAATAAATATATTTAATGAATGTTATCAACATTTTCTCATTCACACTGTTAAGTCTGTGTACACAACAAAACCGCAAGTCAAGTTCTGAAAATTCTGATTTCTACTTCTTGCTGTTTCATATTTACATTAATGAAAAATGCTCACCATTGTAATTTGGATGTGGTTTATTCCCACACAAAATACATGTTGAGTCTTGGACACAATATTTTTGTATTTTGAGATGTGGTGAGGCTTGTAAAAGGTCATTCAATCTTCAGGAGTGATTAATGCTTTTCCTGTGAAAGTAAGATACTGTTTTAGTGGGAATGAGTAAGTTCTCATGAATGTAGATTTTTTTTGAGAAAGGGTTTGTATGAAGTAAGTCTGGCATCTCTCATCAGTCCCTTGCCCCTTGTGAACTCTCTTACATTTGTACCTGCTGACCTTCTATCACGAGGCTTTAACAGAAACCATGCAGAAGCTGACGTCATGCTCTATACCACCACAAGAAACCTAAGACTTTCACCATGGTCATTTTCAAATTGCTGATTTAAGGTCTCTGAGTGCAAAGTGGGAAAGAGATATTCAGTAGCACATCATGGTGTGTGTGTGTGTTTGTGTGTGTGTGTGTGTGTATCATGATTGTCTATATATGTATATATGTATGTGTTTATATATTCATATGTATATATTTATATCTTTATGCCACATAGATAGACTAGAAGGAGATAATTTATGAGAACAGATAATAAGAAAATGCAGCAAAAAAAATTCAGAAATTAAGAATTTTGAATATTTATTATATTTACTTTTAAAATTTATATAAATTAATTATTAAAAATTACTGTTTAAACAATCAACTCTCAAAATTTCTGGAAAAATGAAACTATTATATGCAGTAAGCTAGTACAAATTAGATCCAACCTATCCCGTATTTGTCGCAATAGTTGTATAATCTACATGGTTCTCAATTTTGGGAACTTCAAGGTTGCCAAAATAAGTACTAAATCTCTCTCCCCACATAATGTTGAAAGAAATTCACAGAGAAAAAAATATATAAATAGGAGCCTCAAATCACCCTTTTGATGAAAATGACTGAATTGAAAAATATTATTTCATTTCTGTTAGCCAATGTAGTAGGACCATCATCAAGCAGACTTACCACTCTAATTAGGTAAATTTTTCTTCAAAATATTATTAATTTAAAATTGCATTATTTTGAAATAGAATACTTACAAGTTAAGATAAAAAATTAGTGTGGGTCCTACACCAATAAGATGGATATTTTTATAAAAACAGGATAGTTGAACACAGAGAAAGATAAATACAGAGGAAAGGCTGTGAAGACTCAAGAAGAACACAATTTACAAACTATGAATTCCAAAAACTACCAAAAGCTATAGAAAAAATTATGGAAAAATTCAACTTCAAACTCATGGAGAGAACAAGTTTTGCTGACATACTGATTTCAAATTCTGTGGAACCATGAGACAACTTATTTCTGTCACCATCCAGTTTGTATCACATTATTACAGCAGAGCTCCCAAATTTATACTATTACTGAGCCATATCACCATTTTATTGGAGTAGGATTCTTTCTGAACAGTGAGCCCCAGTAAAATTAATTGCTGAAAAGTTATAGAGAAATGACTTTCTTATTGTCAAGTTGAAGAGGGACATAAATAAGTTAGGTATTCTCAGTTATTCATTAAAAATATATTAATTAAACTATGTACTATCATAGCCCATGGAAATGTTAATACAGAAGTGGAAGCCATAATTTTGGGTAGGAAAAAAAATCACCATGTAAACAAAGAGAGCCATCTAACATCTAAAAATCCATGGAAAATGCTTTTACTTTGATAAAATGAATTGCAGGGATATTTTGACATAATATTGCTTGAATAATTTTGGACATTTAAAAATATCCCTACTAATAATTGACTTCCAGATAGTACCTGTGCCACATCTTTTCCCTATTCACTCACTGTGTACTTGGTCTCTTATAAGTCATCTTTCCCTAGCTCACCTGTTACCTTTGGTGATCACTTTATTTTTATATCCACAATATACCCTTGGATTACCTCATTTGTTCTCTTGAATTTTGATAGCAAATAAAGCAAAGATAATTACTACATTAATATCCAAATTCTAGATTATTTTGAAAAGAGCACATCCAATATTGCTGTTATCATTTGAAACTTCCCCCTTGTATCTGCAACAGATACCACAAATCTATATTTTCAAAATTGAATTATGATATTTTCCCCTAATTATTTTTCTTTTCCTCCCTAAGTGTGTTCCTTTACTCATTTTCTAGTATCCCCATCTGTATAGTTGATCCAGATTTTCATCTTATCCTCTCCCCTACTTTAACCATCAAGCTATGAATTACCAACAGAAATGAACAACTTCCCAAATAAAGTCCTCTTTGGTATTAATCTGCCACAGTGCTCTGCAAATCTTCACCATAGAAGATGTGGGCTTTCTAAAACAAAATTTTCATGAAGTGACCTTCCTGCATCACTTATAGCTCTTATTGGACTTCTAAGGGAAATCTAAATTTAAGAGAATCTCCTTCAAAATGCTTCTTGCTTGAGTATCAGTTTGTCATATGTAAATATATAAATAATCAATGTTGGAATGTCTTAGAATTGCATCATTATTACAAAATACCAAAGAAAATTAACACATATAAAGAAAGGGATTCTTTGGATCTTGTTTTAGAGATTTCAGTCTATGGCCACTTTGTGCCTTTGCCCGAGGGTCTGTGGTGGCAGAGTGCATCATGGTGGAGGACATGGCAGTGGAACTGTTCACCACAAGGTGGTCAGAAAGCAAAAAGGGAGGTATAGAAGGCACTGGGTTCTAATTTCTTTCAATGCCATGGCTCCAGTGACCTAATTTCTTTCCTCTAGGCCCAACCTCCCAATGGCTCAAACACTTTCTAATAGTGCCTTAGGCTGGAAACCAACCCTCCAACACATTGCCTTCAGGGTTCATTCAAAATCCAAAATAATTTTGTGTGTGTGTGTGTGTGAGAGAGAGAGAGAGAGAGAGAGAGAGGGAGGGAGAGAGAGACTCTGTGTGTATACACACACATGTGCATAT
Organism: Callospermophilus lateralis; assembly: GCF_048772815.1. NCBI lineage: Eukaryota > Metazoa > Chordata > Mammalia > Rodentia > Sciuridae > Callospermophilus > Callospermophilus lateralis. Next base: position 154,297 of record NW_027513475.1, read on the forward strand.
AAACACACACATATATACATTTATGTGTATTTGTGTTTATACATCCATATATTTTTGCATTTGTACATATATATATATAAATATGTATTCAAAGTTACCATAACTTATTATATGCTTCTGTGGACCTGAACATAGCTTTTCTATCTGTAGTATCTATACTTCCAAACTTTACTTGTAATTTGTTATTAAGCTGTGATAGATCTCACTATACTGTTCTGCAAATTATTGTGTGATAAACTTATCCAGCATATTTTACAACTTGCTAAATGACAGGGGAACAATGTAGATGTACATGTTTTGTTGCAACTATGTTTAACTCTTTTCTGAGAATAAGAATTTGTGATTTCTGGGGATACACATCATATCTTACAACTCTTTTTTGAATTGTGGGCTTTTTGAACAGAAGCCATTTAGTTTCAATTCAATATATAACATTTTTAAAATTGATGATGCCTTTGTTATAAAATCAAGGGAATTTTTAATGATAAATATAATTTTTATTTTTGAAAAAGGTAAACTCTTTTTGAAATATATGGATTTCTTATTTGAAACATGAGTATTTCTTAAATGTTTTTATGTATGCATGTGTATATATGTGCATATATATATGTATTTATATATGTATGTGTATGTATTGTGGTATCTCTGGTTATTAGTGCACTATAGTGGAGGGCTATTGTTGGTACTTCTGTAGAGTGATACATGTATTAATAATTTATTGATTTTTAGCTCTCTTTTTTCATGAAAAATTTTAGTATCAGGTATGTATTTGGGAAGAAGAAAACAAACTTATAACTAGACAATATGAAATATGTTGAAAATATAAATAATGAACATTGTCACATTTGCATTGTTTTTCTCACATGATTCTTATTGGGAAAAAGATAAATAGATTTTGTTTAGAATTTAATAAATGTACATTTTATATTTTTAGGGATATTACTAAAACAAATGAAATCAATTAATAACTAATACATACATTTTTGTATTTTGAACTTTTGAAGTTCATGTGGTCTTTACAGAGTTTCTTCCAAAAATAGCATACTAAATAGCTGATTTTCAGAATCTTTATAAAACACATTTTATAGAATACTGTATTGTTCTTTTTCCAATTACTATCTCATATAAATAAAATTAATTTTAATGATATAGCAGGATATTATTTAGTTGGAAACACATTGGCTATCTATAACAGTATCTGTTAAAAAAAACAAATATTTTCTTTCTTTGTAAATACTAGTCTCTTATCTATTAGAAAACAGAGTACAACTAAATGATAATATTTATTTATGGTTACTCTCCCAACTCTTTCATCACAAGAAGTTCTTGATAATCAAAATAATAATGCTGACTATATTTTATTTATTGAGAATATTTTCCTATCTTAATATTGAATTTGTCTCAGAAATTGGAATCATGGTAGTTTATATCCATTTCTACCTGTACATAGCAGCAAAATACTATTAACTGAGGCCAATTATCCTTTGTCATCCGGATTCTTATTGTAAAACACATACTTAGATACATTATTCCTATATCCCTGAGAATATTGTTAGTTGGTGTTTTCTGGAAGCTTGTGCAAATGAATCTATAACTTATTGGCTTCTCAGTTACGGTTCTCAGAAGAACAACATGAATTTCACCTGGAAATTTCATAGAGTTCAAATTCTCAAATCTCACCTTAGTAGAAGTGAGGAAGGGGACTCAAATACTCTTTTAACAAGATCTTTAAGTGATTCTAAGGAAAATTAAAATTTAGGACCCATGTGTTGAGCCAGGGCTGTGCAATAGATCTTTCTGTGATGCTTAAATTGTTCTACATCTACATGTCCTTTGCAGTAGCCATTGGCCAGATATTTCCACAGAGTGATTGAAATGTGCCTTGTGCAAATGAGGGAGAGAATCTTTATGTCAATTAATTTTAATTTGTTGAAAGCTAAAAAGCCACATGTGGCCAATGGTCATTAATTGGGGCAGTCCAGGACCAAAAGAGTATACAACTTCATGGGATTAGAAATGCTGAAGTTTTTGTTCTGAAATAAATAACTTGTAATAGCTTTCCATCACTATTGCAAAGTTTGAAGCTATAATACACTATGAGAAAACATCTATTAGGGTTTGAACCACATAGAATATCTATAATAATAGACAAAATTATTTTAAAAAATTAATCATGTTGAATACATAGTTTTTATATTTTACCAAAGTGGAAAAGTTGTTGTCTTTGGATGTGGACTTTAACTTATACCAGAAACAAAAATCAACCGAAAGTGCACTAAACACTTAAATGTAAGTCCTGCAACTGTAAAATTTTAGAAAAATATTAAAAAAAAATAAATAGAGTCTTACATTTTCATGATTTTATGTTGTGATTTATTGAATATGCTATCAAAAGAATAAGAAAAAATAAATATGAGACAAATGGGACTACATCAAAGTACAAAGCTTTTATATAGCAAATGGAATACTGCAGAACTGGAAAAAATATTTGCAAACCATATATCCAAAATATTGAAGAAGCTCCCACCGTTCAATAACAAAGACAGCAAAAACAAAAAAATAACAGACAAATCTCATTAAAGGTTGGTAAAGAACTTAGATAAACATTTCTTTGAAAGCAAACACACAAAAGATCAATAGCAATATGAAAAAGTGCTCAATACCACTACTTATAAAGGCATTATAAATCATAAACACAAAGAGATAATATCTTAAAAGTGTTCAGAGGAATATTATCAAAAAGATAAAAGAAAACTAGTGATAAGGTTTTGAGAAGTGAGAACCAGACCATTGTGAACTGTTAGAGGGGAGGTAAATTAGTGCAATCCACTATGGAAATTAGTATAGAGATGTCTTTTAAAAAGTTAAATACAGCCAGTCATGGCGGTGCACATTTGTACTCCCAGTAATTCTGGAAGCTGAGACAGAAGTATCTCAAGTTTGAGGCCATAATCAGCAAATTAGTGAGAACTTAGTTTAGATCTCCTCTAATGATAAATATAAAAAGGACTGAAAATGTAGTTCAGTGGTAGAGCACACCTGGATTCAATCCCTGTATGGGAAAAAAAACAAACTTCAACATAGAACTAGTTTATGATCTAATGATTCCTTTCTCAAAATAGTTAAAATTTTATTCTTGAAGAAGTATATGCACCTCCATTTTAACTGTATCATTATTCACAACAGTCGAGATATAAACAACTCAACATTATTATATTTAATTATTATTGATGGATGAATGGATGAAAGAAATTAAATGCACATATGCCATACAATATATTTTTAAAATAAATTCTGTTGTATGTGACAACATGGACGAATCTGAAAGATATTTTGCTAAATGAAATAGGCCAGTTACAGAAAAACAAATTCTGCATCATTTCATTATGTGAACCATATGAAATTATAAAACTCATAAAACCAAGATTAGAATAATGGTTTCCAGGGACTGGGAGGTGGAAGTAAATGAGAGTTTCTCTTCAGTGGACATATCATTTCAGATATATAAGATATATGAATTCTTGTTTAAAATAGTATGGTTAAAATATTTTAATATACACTTAAGAGTTTTTCAAGAGTATAGTTCTCACATTAAGTGTTCTTACAAAAAAAAGAAATAAAATGAGAGTTTAGAGAGGGAACACTCTAGAAAGTTGCCCTGTCAGAGACATTCTTTTTCAAGTTTGAAGAAGCAAACTTATTTACTGTATGGCAGGGTTTGGAAGATGGCAACTATGGATTTGGGACATCAGTTTTATTATTTCTATTTTTTTTTAAAAGAGAGAGTGGGAGAGAGAGAGAGAGAGAGAGAGAGAGAGAGAGAGAGAGAGAATTTTCCAATATTTATTTTTTAGTTCTCGGCGGACACAACATCTTTGTTTGTATGTGGTGCTGAGGATCAAACCCGGGCTGCACGCATGCCAGGCAAGTGCGCTACCATGTGAGCCACATCCCCAGCCCCCAGTTTTATTATTTCAACAAAATTAATTCTGCTATCAACCAGTGAGTTTGGAAGAGAATGACAAGATTCAAATTAGAGTTCACTCCCAGTTAGTTTAAATTCTGTCTTATGAGACCCTAAGCATAGAAACTATTAATCCATGACAAGACTTCTGATTAATAGAATTATGAGAAGATAAATTTATTTTGATTTAAGCCCCTAAGTTTGTGGTGACTTGTTACAGCATAATAAAAAGCTAATATACAGGGTGTACTTTCTTTCATAAAATTATTTGCATAAGTGGCAGTAATGCAAGGAACACAGGCCCCTTCTCTGATGAAATCCTTAAAAGAGGCTAGCATAGAAACAATTTCAGTCTTCTGAAAGTGGCTGTCTTGAGACACAGAGCAAACATGGAAGTTCAAGAGGAAATTATGTGAACTTTACTCGGCTGAAGATATAATAGAGGTTTTTTTTTATTAAATAATTGATACAATGCCTTTCCCTCATATCTCAGAAAAATCTTATCTCACAAGACTGGTAGTTACTTTTATTAGGAAGTTACAGTGTAAAATACTGAAATAAAAAAAGATTTCATCTATTCAAATTATCAAACAAATGACATCAGGATTCAGATATCTTTGGTTAAAAAAAGTTATTATTCATTTTTTTCCAAAGAATACTCAATAATCTTTAATAATGAATATTTCTGGTTCAAGTGTATGGGATAGTTAATGCCTGATTTAGTTCATTTTCCACTGCTAAGATAAAATATCAGAGGTTTGGTATTTAGGAAAAAAAGAGGTTTATTTAGCTCACGGTTTTAGAAGAAAAAAGTGTGAGAGTGGGTGGCCTCTTCCCCTTGACCTCTGGTAGAGGCTTCATATAGCAGATGGCATCACAAAGGTAAGAGAGCAAGTGGAAGACATCACCATCAGAGCTCTGATAATCCAACTCCTTCCCAAAGCCACACCTCTGGACACATGAGATTCGAGGAAACTTTCATATCCAAACCGTAACAGACTCTAATGAAAACTGTGAGGTTATGCTGATGACACATTAGTGTAGATTTGTCCATCGATTGTAACAAACATACCACTATGATGGGTGATGTTATGATAGAGGTTTATGTAAATGTGGAAGAAGAAAATATCAAAGAAATCTCAACATATGTTCAATGTCATTGTAAAACTAAAACTGTTCTAAAGAATGAATTCTATCAAAAATAGGAGTAACATTTTCTATCAAAATTGAATGCAATTTTAATAATTATAGATCACATATAAATCTATATTTATTAGACTTATTTATTACTAATGCAGGATATTCTCAAGAATAGAATTAGGAATAGAATTAGGGTCACTGTTAGAGAACATGTAAGGCTCATGCTAATTTCCACTGTTTGAACATTAGTGAATCAAAATTCACTGTTACATTTGGATATGTATTCACAGAACATAAGCTCAATTTTGCTATAAACCTAAAAGCTTCTGAAAATTAAAATCTATTTTGGAAGCCTAATTAGAAAGAAAAAAGAAAAAGGGAATTGTTATGGAAAATTAAGAATACCCCAAATTAAATATTGGTACAAGAGAAATCTAAGCTCATATTTTTGATTTAGTGGCTTAAATAAAAATAAATTTATCTTCTCATTGGTACAAGTTAAAAGAAAGAACCACACAGGTATAGAAAAAATTTAGAAACTGAAAATTTAGCGTTTTGTTCAGATTTTTATTTTGCTGAGGCTGAAAGATCTGACTAGAACAATTTAAGGAGGGAATAGTATATTTGGGGACTCACAGATTCAGAAGTTGAAATCCTAGACAGCCAGTTCCACTGCTTGCGGTGGGTGGTGAGGCAGAACATCATGGAGAAGAAGTGTGATGCAGGGAAGTGAGTCACAAATTGATAAGGAAGCAGAGAGAAACTTCACTCACCAGATACAAAATATATACACAAAGTCATAATCCTACTGCTCACCTCATCCAACCACATCTATCTGTCTTTAGGTGATTAATTTACTGTTAGGTTAAGGATTTCATAACCAAATAATTTTGACTCTGAATGTTCTTGCATTGTCTAATACATGAGCCTTGGGGGAACACCTAATATCTAAGCCATAACATTTAGGAAATGGTCATAGTAGAACAGCTTTTATTTTTTGAGTAGTTGTTATGTGCTAAAAATTTTGTTGAGTACTTTAAATGAATTAATTTAATTGTTCATTGAAATCAATGAGTGATGCTCATTAGAGTTATAGTTCCTGTTGAGGAATCAGGCACATGAAAATGGTAATTTATCCAGAGTCACACACATAAGTAAGAAGTTTCAAGCATTTGACGACAGACTCTAAAAGTACCGAAGTTTCTGTGCTCACATAGGAGTTCTATTTTGCCTTTCAACTAAATAGTTATTGGTAGAGCATGAAAGTACAACTCTTTTTCTCATTAAGATAAGTGTTGACAGGATGTTTTGATATTTTAAATATAGAATCAGGTCATTGACAACTAGTGAAAGTTTGATTTCTTCTTTTCCTATGTGTATCCCTTTAAATTCTTTCTGCTAATTGCCCTAGCTAGATTTCAAGGTCTATATTGAATAGAAGTGGTGAAAGGGGCATCCTTGTCTCATTCCAGTTCTCATAGGGAATGCTTTCAATTTTTCTCTATTTAGAATGATATTGGCTTTGGGTTTCGTAAACATAGCCTTTACAACGTTGAATTATGTTCCTACTATCTCTAGTTTTTCTAGTGTTTTCAACATAAAGGGTTGCTTTATTTTGTCAAATGCATTTTCCTCATTTATTGAGATGATCATGTGATTTAAAATTCTATTTATGTGATGAATTATGTTTATTGATTTCCATATGTTGAACCAAACTCGCATCTCTGGATGAACCTCACTTGATCATGATACACTATCTTTTAAATAAGTTTTTGTATGCAATTTGCCAGAATTTTATTGAGATTTTTTTTTTTTTTGCATCTATGTTCTTTAGGGATATTGGTCTGAAGTTTTATTTCCTTGATGTGGTTTTGTCTGGTTTTGGAATTCACCTCATAGAATGAATTTGGAAGGGTCTCCTGATTTCATATTTTGTGAAATAATTTGAGTAATATTGGTGGTAATTTTTCTTGACCGTTCTTATAGAACTTGGTTGAGAATCTGGTTTTGGGTTTTTCTTGATTGGCAGGCTTGTGATGGTGACTTTTAATTCATTGCTTGAAATTGATTTGTTAAAACTGTGTATATCCTCTGATTCAGTTTGAGTAGGTCATATGTCTCTAGAAATTTGTTGATGTCATTGAGAATTTCTGTTTTATTGGAGTATACATTTTCTTCTGTATTTCAGTAGTCTGATATGATATTTCCTTTTTCATAATGAATTTTAGTAATTTGAGTTTTCTCTCTTTTTCTTTATTAGCACAACTTAAGGCTTATTAACTTTATTTATTTTTCGAAGAACAAGGTTTTTGTTTTGCCAATTTTTGAATTGTTTTTTTTCTTCCAATTTCATCTCTGGTTTTGTTTCCTGTTTTCTACTGCTTTTGGTGTTGCTTTGTTCTTCTTCTTCTAGGACTTTGAGATAAAATGTTAAGTCAGTTATTTGTTGACTTTCCATTCTTCTAATGAATGAGATCATTACATTCAACTTTTCTCTTAGCACTGCCTTCTTACTGTCCTAGAGATTTTTATATATCGTATCAGTATTATCGTTTACCTCTAAGTATGTCTTTTTTATTTTATCCCTGATTTCTTCTGCTATGTATTTATCACTCAATGACATATTATTTAGTGTTCAGGTATAGGAATAGCTTCTGTCTTTTTAAAATTTTTATCATTGATTTCTTCTTTCATTCTTTTATCATCTGATAGAATGCAGAGTAGTATGTCTACTTTTTGTGTGTTTGCTGAGAGTTGCTTTGTGGCATAAATTATTGTCTATTCTACAGAAGGATCCATGTGCTCATTGATTAATATAAATATATATATATATATATATATATATATATATATATATATATATATATATACATACATATATAAAGTTCAAATTTTTAATCGTATTATTTAGTTCCATAGTTTTTTGTTTGTTTGTTTAATTTTGTTTGGAAGACCTATCCAAGTGTTATTGTGTTGTGGTCTATTTTATTTGTAAAATTGAGAAGGATTTGTTGATGTACATAGATGCTCCATTGTTCAATGGATAAATATTTACAATGTTTTTTTCCTTGTTGCTGTATAATTCCATTAAGCAATATGAAATTAATTGGACATTATTACTCTATGTACATATGATTACACTACCAGTGTGAATCTACATCATGTACAATCAGAAGAATGAGAAGTTATACTCCACTATGTATGATGTATTATAATGTACTCTACTATCAGGTGTAACTAATTAAAATAAATTTAAAAAATTAAAAACAAAAGAAAGACAAGTGTTGAAATTGTATTTGAATACAAAAGACATTTTGAATTGGAGAACAAAGCATTTTCCGAGATAGTGATGTTAAAGAAACTGGTTAAAAACTTGTAGTGGTTAGAAATAAAATGAAGAGTAAGATTATCTTCATCAAAAGGTATATATTTAAATAAAATATACAAATTGTTCAGTATCAGAAAAGTTTGAAAACTATCTTCTAATAATTCAAAAACATCTTCTAAAAATTTAGAGTCTTGCCTGTGTAGGTAAAGCAACCAGAACCTTAACCAGCACTCATGAAAACTAAAGCACACAATCAGATATTATAAAATGGACTGAGAGGTGAGGATCTCCTATTGGTATAAACTTGGACAAGAAATCAGTGAAACTGTATAAATTAAAAAAAAACTCATTATAAATTTTTGTGATAATTGTGTCAGGAGGGTCTTTAAGTAAAGTCCCTCTTAAGATCCAATTCAAATCCCAAAATAGGGGAGGAACTAAGAGGAGTGATGACACTCTGTTTTCATTAAAGTAAAACCAAGAAGAGAATGCAGTTGTAAAAATTTACAGAAATAGTTGGCAAAATATTTTTACTTTAAATAAAAATGTTGTAGAATGAGAAGAAAAGGAGAAAATAAAAATTTATAAGGAAAATAACATCAAAAGAGCAAACAATTAAAAATCCAGAACATAAAAACAATTATTTTTCTACCAATTACTTATGCAATATAGAATATTAAATTAAAACAAAAGAAAAGATAGAGATGCTTTTGTTAAAAATAAAAGTAACACTTTTAAAGGGAAGAAGAGGAGAAGGATGAAGAGAACAAAAGGGAGAAAATGAAAGTTCAAAAAAATCATGGGATAGAGAAAATAATATCCTTATGAGGTAAGAGTTACATTGCAGATATCCAAATTTGTATAAATGTACTTGAAAAATTTTTATAACAGTACAATTTGTAGTCTAACAGAATCTGTTGGTTACTCTTCTGTGTCAAACTGACTAGGTCATAATGTGACAAGATATTGAGTCTAACGTTATTCTGGATATTTCTGCAAATGTGTTGTTTTATAATATGAATATTTACATCCCTAGAGATAAGGAGACAGATAGTCAAAATATGGGTGATCGTCATAAAATTATTTAAAGGCCAGAATAGGAAAAAGAAAATATAGTAGACCTTTTCCCAAGTAAGAGGAATTCTCCATCAGAACTCTTGGACTTTATCTGTAACCATGATTTTGCTAGGTCTCTCACTGCCTGACAGTCATCTGACCACAATTGCAATTTTGTTCTCCTGAGTATTTATTTATTTATTTATTTTTAGTTGTAGATGGGCATAATAACTTCACTTTATTTCTTTATTTTTTATGTGGTGCTGAGGATCAAACCTAGAGCCTCACATATACCAGGCATGTGCTGCTAATAGGACCAGACCACCCTACTCATCTCCTGCCAGTCCTCCCTCTAGTTTAGAACCTGTTAGTCTCCATAATGATGAGAATCATTCCTTACTATGTATATATTTTAGTAATCCAATGAAAGAAAGCAATCTTAGGCTAGTGCTAGTTTGGACTATAAGGAAAAAATAGACACGTGATTTTTATTTCTATAAAAGCCTCACCATGTTACTAAAAAAAAAAAAAATCATGCAGCACCTAGCTTCAGCCATTGAATAACAGAAAGCAGAATGCTAAAATTCCAGAAAGAAGGAGGATGCATTCAAAACAGCACTGTGCTTGAGTGAACTATTTCAAGCTAAAGAACAGAAAGTGGAACTTAATTGCAAAGCAGTTGTATTGCTGGGTGTTACGGTTTGGATATGAAGTGTCCCCCAAAATCTCATATGTGAAGTGAAGCAGGAACATTCAGAGGTGAAATGATTGAGTTTTGAGATACTTAACCCAATCAGTGGATTAATCTCCAGATATTCGTTAACTGAGTGGTAACTGATGCTAGATAGGGTATAACTAGAAGAGATGTTTAACTGAGGGGTGTGCCTTTGTGGTATATATTTGGTGAGATGCGCTTGGTCATTCTCTGCCTTCTGATCATCAGGTGAGCTGCTCCCTTCTGCCATGCTCTTCTGCCACGATGTTGTGCTTCACCTTGAGCCCTCAGGAAATGGAGCCAGCTGTCTATGGACTGATACCTTTGAAACAGTGAGCCCCCAAATGAAGTTTTTCTCCTCAAACTTGATTATGTCAGGTCTTTTAGTCACAACAGGAAAAAGGCTGGCTAAAACACTGGGTAAATAAGTTCAAATCAGATCGGGATTCTGGAGATGCCTAGAATTGAAGGATAGTTATTCACAGGAAAGGTCCCTTATGAGATCCAGAAAACAGCTTTCCTTAGCTGTGTCCCTGTATTAAGTTATGCATATTAAAGGGGGACATCCTGCAAGATTTGGCAAAGAATAATGTTAAAGGTTTCTGAGTAAATGAGAGATTACAAGAGTTGAAGAGTTTATTGAAGCCATGGAAGATCTCTTCATATAACATGGAGTGAGTTTAGTATAGAATACAAAATTTTCAAGCACACAGGGGATGTTTACAAAGATGGACCATAGTTTGGAACACAGAATAACACCACAAACCTCAAAGAATTTTAATCACCCCAAGTATGTCTTCTGATCAAATTAAAATAAAATTAGTAATATCAGCAAGCAATATTATCTAGAGAACACTCATGCCATTGAAAAATGAATAATACCTGTGTATACATTGTGTATAACCATAGATATCAGGATGAATAAAGGATATGAAAACGTGTAGATCCACTGATAACAAAAACATAAAATTTCTGGGATTTATCTGAATCTGTGTTTAAGGATCTGATAATATAAAATGAAGTGATTTTTTTTTTTTTGTCATTGTGACCAAAAAATCATCACAAGAACTCCTAGGCAAAGTTAATTTTGACAAATGATTTCGGAGGTTCAGTGAATGTCATAGTTCTGGGGCAGAGGTAAGGCAGAACAGCGTAAAAATGTGTGCCAGGGGACAGCAATTCTACATTTGGAAACCGGAAGTAGAGAGCTTACCGTGTACAAAATGAAAACCACAAAGGCATGCTCCCAGTAACTTGCTTCCTCCAGCCACACCCTACCTGCCTGTTTTACCACCCACTTAATCCGTATCAGTGGATTAGTTCTCATAATCTAATTATTTCACTTCTGACATTCTTATTTTGTCTCACACATGATCTTTGGGAGGAAAATTATATCTAAACCTCAGTGGTCCTTAAAGGAATTTCTATAGTTTTAAATATCATGTGAATAAAAATAAAAATGTTTAATTGATGGGCAAAATTTTCATCATCAGAAGTAAAACAAAGAGGAGAAAAAATCAACCTGAATAGGTTAATATATGGAATGAATAAACATAAGAGATAAAATCAATAAAATAAGAAAAAAATATGAGAAATGCCAATTAAATTTAAAGCAACATATTAAATAGACTAATCAAATTCATGAAATCCTAGCTAGATTGAAATCAATGTGCCACCAGGGGTTTCAATTTCATTTAAGGTTTGATGTCTTCCAATTTCACTAGTAGTTGACAGAATTGCCAGTGCAGCAAGCAAAATTCATGGATATTATAAAGTCAATAATGAGATATGATGTTATGTCAAATACTGTTTACACTTTAAAAGAAATGAGAAAAACGTCCTGAAAGAAAAAAATATATATAAAGTTATCATGAGAAGAAATAGAAAGTCTGAACTGCCATGTACCTACAAAACAAGATGATCTATTGAAAAAAAATAAAAACTTTTTATTTGAAGGGAATTTTAGATCTCAATATCATTTTAATTAATTTCTTCCAGATATTTAAAAAATAACATCAACATTTATAAAATAATTTCAGTAACATAGTCAGAAGAAATATTCACCAAGTTGTTAAATAGGGCCAGTAAAAATTGACTCATAGTATTTAAAATAAGAAAATGTTTACAATTGGGCAGATATTTGATGCTCCTGATTTAGAAGATTCAATTTAAAAAAATATTTTTTTTTGTAGTTGTAGATGGACAGAATGCCTTTATTTTGTTTATTTTTATATTGTGCTTAGGATCGAACCCAGTGCCTCACGTATGCTAGGCAAGTGTTCTGCCACTGAGCTACAGCCCTAGCCTCAAAGACCCAATATTTTTAAGATACATATTCTTCTCAAATTGACCCTAAATATTTTTGAAAAAAATTATATCAAATTTATTTATGTGCCAAGAAATCATATTAAATGGCAAGATTTTATATTACATGGACATAATTAATTTCAGCTAAATGGTGTACACATTAATTAATACATATTGTTTCAAGGTACAACAGAAACTAGAAAAAATAGGGTTGTTTTATAAAATAAGTATAAGAATTGAGCATGCCAACCAGGAGACAACTGAAGGAAAATTTTAGAGGAATCAAGAAGGCTATGAATTAAAGGTAGTGACCCTGTGCTTTAAACTGCACTGCTACCATATACTGTTACAAGCTGTAAATTATAGAGCACTGAGAATTTGTGCAGTGTAGGGTTGCATATGTAGAAAATAGAGTTAGAATTAAATCCAAGAATGAGGGTTTCAAAGTTGAAAGAATTTTTGTAGGGTAAGAGTAGTGATCAAGAAGTCATATTTAGAGACCCCCCAAATTTGAATGCAGGTGATAGTGTTTCATTGAAAAATTTCCCAAATTCAGATCATGCTTTATCTTATTTTCTCCTAAAATGAAAATCAGAAACAGAGAGACACAGTGAGCAAGGTCATTTGCATTCATCCTGATCAATACCCTGTTCTTAAATAAATATTTCATTTTTTAAAAAAAAATTACAAATGACTTTCTTATAATTTATCTGAATAATTCTTTTATTAAATTTTTTTTGTAGATTTAGATTCACCAAATGCCTTTATTCTATTTAATTTCATGTGGTGCTAAGAATCAATCCCAATGCCTCACATAGGCTAGGCAAACGTTTTGCCACTGAGCTACAGCCTCAGTCCTATCTGAATAAATTATCCAACGTTTTCCAGAAAACAACCCAGCATTCACATAGAAGTTTTTCTGTATGATTTTATTGGTATTATTCTCTTCTATCTCACAAAACAATTATAAATTATGAAAATATGCTCTGTATTTTGATGACTTATGTTTGAGAGTAAAGCATTATTTACTTCATCTTTCATGGTGTACAATTAAAGAATAAGAAATAACTTATTTTGAATTGAAAAGATGAAGCAAGTAAAATAACAAATTTCTCTATCAAAACACATTTTATCTTCCACAGTTCAGTTCTTGCCTACTGGAAGAAAAACCAAATGTCCTTACCTCTTCCAGAATGGCATTAATACCTGTTGTGAAAAACCTTTACTAGTGCAAATTGTTCCAGCAAGTCGTGAAAGGGGAACAGCAGGCTCAGAGGTTGCATATAACTATGTACAATAAAATAAAGTTCTATGCTTCATGGGCCTCTAAGCATGCAGCTAACCCTCCAGCTTACACAAGGTACAGAGTGTCACTAAAAGGCATCAAGATTTCCTGAAGACAATTATAAAGGCATATAACATCTGTTCTCAATCATGGGCAACAGGAGAGTAAATGTGCACCACATGATATGTTACATACAACAAAGATGTCCAGCTGTGTGAAGGAAAGCATGTGAAAAGGCAATGGCCAGGAAAGAACAGAGCAGAGCAAGCATTGTATAATGACAGTGACCCATGGCAATCTCTTTCAGTAGCTCTGTGGTGCCAAGATCAGTTTGTTCTCCTTCAAAAAGGGCCACCTGTGACATCCTCGATTATTGGCACTATTCACAAAAGGCTACTGTTTATAGGATAATTTGGACGTAACATTGCAAATAACAAATTTCTTAAAAAACCACACAGGACTTTTGTTTCAATAGTCCAGGATCAAAAAAGCCTTTATCTCCATAGAAAAATCCATGTCACTCCTAAGCATCTTGACATAATTCAAAATAGAACAATAATAGTTCTATTATTATGAATATCAATGAAGAATTATTGCTGAAAATAATGATTAAGAACAGTTTTGCAGCCTTTGACATGTCTGATCCCATGTATTCTCTTTCAGTTTCATTCTTCCTGGGCTGTAGCCCCACTGTCTTCTTACTGTTGTTCATACATAAAGTGAATCACCAACTGGACATGCATATAAGCTGTTCCTGTCCAGTAGGGAAGTCCTCTACCCTGCACTGCACAAATAGTGCTTTGTCTCCATGTATATACACTTACTGACACACTGCCATGAGAGTAAGGCTCTCCCGAAAAGCCCAATTTACAAAGGACCCCTTGAACACGCTTCCTATTTCTGATTTATTTTATTCACACAGTAATAACTAGCATCTAATATAATGTTTTCTTCATCTTAAAATTTGTATACATGCTATTTTTTCTAGAAAATGTAAGTTAGTGGGCTTACTGTACTCAAATCCTATATGTTCCAAAGAAAGAGCTGGTCCTTGAATCCTTCCAGGAAGATCACCTTTGAACCCTTGGAATGTCCTGCCAGGTAAGACTGTGTTCACATACCTGAGACTCTGGACCACATAGTGTACCTGAGAGTTTGGGCCACTCTGTTATCAGTGTGACCCTTGGCATTCTGGGTCCAAGTCAGTTAAGGCTTACATGAATTATGTGTGGGCTCCATCTCTATATAAGTCTGACCATCAGTGAAAACTATTTGGTAGCACTTTCTGTGCAGCATAATGTATCCACCTTGGGAGAATTAGATGCTGTCTGTTTGACTCCACAGGGAGCAGATGACTGGAGGCTCCCTTCTGGCTTCAGTGCTATGTAATTCTTTCTTTGCTGATTTTAATTGGTATTCTTTCCTGAAATAAATTATATCTGAAAGTATGATAACTTTTCTAAATTCTTTGAGTTCTTCCAGCAAGTGACCATATCTAAAGGGGAACTTGGTACTTCTGAGGTAACAATTAAATCCATATTTTAATAAAAATTAACTAATCATCACTTAGGTAGTCAATGTAATTTTAAAGCTAATTTTAAAACTCAAAGGTCAAGGTTCATTTTATTAAATTTATACATTAAATTTTATTATGATTTACTGATTTTGGATAAATAAGTATTATAGAGTTATTACTAAAATTGATATTGGTACAATAATTCATTAATTGTATTTACATACCTAAAGTTATCTGGGTAAAATACAAATAGGTTTCTATGTACATTCAAAATTGACCTAATCTGGTAGGCGTGATGGTGCATGACTTTAATCCCAGAGGCTCAGGAAGCTCAAGTTCAAAACCAGCCCTGCAAAAGTCAGGTGCTAAGAAAATCAGTGAGACCCTATCTCTAAATAAAATACAAAAAATATGGCTGAGTATGTGGTTCAGGTGTCTGGAGCCCCTGAATTAAGCCACCCCCCCAAAAATTTACCTAATCTTCTTCCTATGATAATTATTGCATAGTGCCTATTTTTTTTCTATTTTAATTAATGTTCACAACCAAAGAATAATTACACACATAATGTAAAATTTATATTAGCTTTGCAGATATAAATAGATACATAATTTCTTATATTTATTTATTTGGTAATTTGGTATGTATTCAAAATACACTTTATTCTAGTATTACTTTATTTATATTTTATTCTCCTGTTACTTAAGTAAGTACTATAATGGCCATATATTATAAATTCCAATTAGAACAGGAATATCTGCTTAACTTCAATCTACCTAGAGGAAGGAAATGCAGGAGGTTAGAGAGCTATTAGAACTTTTATGTCTGAAAACTTTCTTATTAATATTTACTTTCAAATCAGTTAAGGGATCATTAGTCTTTTATTACCCAAAAAGCATACTGAACTACTTATTATAATTAAATAATATCATATATTTTATGACATTGGATATACTTTATTTTTTATAACATTGAAAATTCAACAGATACATGCAAATTTAATAAGTTAAAAAATAATTTTCATATCTTTTGATTTACATTATAATTTCTAGAGTAAGTATTGTCATAAAACCATCACTTAAATATAATGTATATTCATGGTAATAGGAATAATGATATTATATTTTAAGTACATGTAAATTGAGAAAAGAAGTATGCATTTAAGTATAAAATTTCTAAAAATTTATTAAGGTGTTATTCATTTTATGAGTACTATTATATTCTGTGCTGATATATGTATTACTACACAGTTTTCAAAACACATAAATGTCTAACTGTATTTTCATTGTTTATCTGGAACTATCGGTATGCATGCATATTTTTCTAAGTTGAGAAATTTAGAATTGCATAATCATATATTTTAATTTATAATTATCAATAAGTATGTGTTGATGATTTTTTTGTGAGAGTTTTTTCAAAATACTTTTACATAATTGAAAATGAATGTTTAATTTAGACATGGTATGATCTGAGAACAATTAAGAAAATTTTTTTTAAAAAAAATTATAAGCCTGGCACAGTGTCAGATGCCTGTAATTCCAACAGCTCAGAAGGCTAAGGCAGGAGGATCCAGAGTCCAAAGCCAGTCTCAGCAAAAGTGAGGCACTAAGCAACTCAGTGAGACCCTATCTCTAAATAAAATACAAAATAGGACTGGGGATGTAGCTCATTGGTTGAGTGCCTCTTGAGTTAACTCCCTTGTACTCCCACAAAACATATATTTTGAGATTATATAATTTGAACATTTTTAAAGCTTTTAAAATAAAATATGCTTCACAATTCTTTATCTTCTTTGAGTAATGAAAAATATAGTACTATTAAATCAAAACGAGTAGTGAAGAGTTTCAATAATACCAAAATGTAGGAAAAGCAATCAACTTTATTTTAGGAAAATACTCCTCATGTAAATATAAGTTTCTTCATGTAATCACCTACAGGAGCACCTAGAATTTAATTAGAGCAAGAAAAAAGATTCTTATAAAACCTTACCAGAAATAAATATATTGAGTTCTGGACTGAGAATATCACCATATATGAAACAGGAAACAAACACAATCCTCAGCACCCATCCTCACACAGTTTTAAATTCCTCTTCATTATCTTCATTATTGCCTGATAGATTCAGACCTCACTTTAAAGATTAAATAAAAACTAATAAGACAAAAGTCTCTTCATTCCCACAAATTTACAAATTTTTGTGGACTTGGAAACTTCCTTTACTTCTCTTGGATTTCAGTACAGATAGTATCTGTTCTCCAGTTAAATAAAATTCCTCTTCCTCATTCTTCAATAAGTTCAGAAACTTCTCTTCTGAAGGCTATCAACCTGATAAATATATGTAAGTAGGCCTATCCAAAAATGTATAAAATAGATAAAGAAATAAATGGTTCTACTATAACCATACAATATAATTATTATAATTTCAAGGCATCCTCTTTTTCCCTGTCCCCTTCCCTCCAGCTTCCATATATGAGGGCAGACAGTGATAATTCTCTCTCTGAGACTTGCTTATTTTTTCTCAAATTTTGGTCTCATACTACACCATTTTTTTTCCAAATAACAAAATTGTGTTTTTCTTTATGGTAAATGAAAATGTGTTGTATATACATACCACATTTTCTCTGTTCATTCGTCTTTAGATGGACACCTAGGCTGATTCTTATAACAATTGTGAACAAAATAGTTAAAGAGAAAAAAATGTATAGTGTTACTAAATTCTGTTCCTAGATCAAGTAAGTGATAATTAAACCACTTGATTTAGAGATGTATGTCTTTGCTTGCCTTACACAGAGTTTTCTATATTAAGAAAATATGAAATTAGAAATCAGACTAAAGGTGTTTGAAAATTCAGCACAAAATGAGGACATACAGGCTCATAAGGCTATTGTGAATTGTGCTGTGGTAACCATGGATATGCATGTATTTCTAAAATCTGCTAACTTTACTTGTTTTGGATGAATACCAAAGAGTTGGGTCTTATCTATTTTTAGCTTTCTGAAGAACCTCCATACTTATTTACATAGTTGTTGCACTAATTCACATTTCTACCAGCAGCCTATAAGTGTTTCTTTCCCTGCATTCTTGTCAGCTTTAAATAAATATTTCTACATTAAAGGAGCTAATCTGAAAAGGCATGCTGTAAGATATAAAATTCTAGAAAAAGAAAAATTATTGAGACAATAAAAGGACCAGTTGTTGACAAGGAAAGAAAAGGAATGAACTAAGGGAGTATTATAGATAATTTTTAGGAGAGTGCAAAGTATTTTGTATAATATTATAATGATGGAAACATGAAGTCATGCATTTGTCAAATCACATACAACTACACGTCACAAAGAACAAAGAATAAACCCTAATGTACAGTATGCATTTTAATAAAAATAACACATCAATATTTGTTCATCAGTTATTATAAATGCATTATAATAATGCAAGATGCTAATAGAAAAAACTTTTGAGACAGGAAAAGAGCATTTGGAAATTCTGTGTTTCGATGGTTTTTTTTCTTTATCAACATTAAACTGTAACAAATGTTGTGTATTAATTAAAAACACAAAAACTATATATGTATATATAATATAAAAAATATGTAACTTCTCAAAGTACATTTTCTACATAATTTCGAACTCTGTTTTTTTCTCCTTACCACCCAAACTTAACACTGTCTCTATGTCCTCATTTTGTAATGCATTTTCAAACACCTTTCGTCTGATTTCTAATTTCATGTTTTCTTTTTCTTTTTTAAAAATCTTTGTAGATGTAGATGGACAGAATGCCCTTACTTTATTTGTCCATTTTTATGAGGTACTAAGGATTGAGCCCAGTGCCTCACACATGCTAGGCAAAGTTCTGTGCCACAGAGCTACAGCCCCAGTCCTAATTTCATGTTTTCTTGAGAAAGAAAACTCTGTGTAAGGCAAGTAAGGATATACATTTCTCAAAATCAAATGGTTTAATTATCATTTCCCCTGACCTAGCAGCAGAATTTAGTAAAACTGTACATTTTTTTCTCTTTAAATATTTTGTTACCTTTCTTTTCTTTTGTCTTATTTTTTCTTGTGACATCATCCCATCTTGCTTTTCCCTAGGCTTCTTTCATGACTCTTAAGTACTCTTGTTTTCAGGCTTTTTGTTTCTCTCGGTCTGCAAATTGATGTAGTTTTATATTGTTCAGTCAAAATTATTCTTTGTGCTTATTCTGTAATTTCTTTCCTTGGAAAAAAAGCTCTTCAATTATTTATGGAATCAATATCTTCTAGTCCTCTCATTGGAATGCCTGATCAATGGCATAATTGACAAATCTATCTGTGGTTTCAAAGTTGCTTTAAATCAACAAGCATATACTAAATTTATGTATTTTTTTTCAAAATTAAATTCTCTATTAAGTAACATCACTTCTGTTAATCCATTAGAAAATAAAGCAACAACAATAGCAAAAGATCATCCTTATAACATCTTTCTATCTGGTTCTATACCCAAAGACTTTAGTTTCAAGTAGTAGAAAATTCTAACTGGTTTCAACCAAAGTCAATATATCGACAAATTTAACTTAATAGTTGCGAGGTTGGGTGGAATACAGGAATAGTTCTTTTAGAATACTAATTACAATTCCTGGTTGAATCTTTTGTCTCTGTCATTATGTATCCTGAACCTCTAAGTTTAAAAATACTACCAAAAAATGGGTATATATTTTATTATTCAGAGCAAAGGAAACATAGAAAATATATCCTGTGACCATGACTGCATAAAATTTTTGTTTTCTTCTAGTTCAAAGTGTTTGGAACTTCAACATTGTGGGTAAGATGAAATTTTCCCTCTTAATGTTTGGTAATTTTTTCTGGAGAAGTAAGCTCACAGTAGATTAGTCAGAGAAAAAGCGGTCAGATAATAGTAGCCCCCCACACCCACACACACACACACGTACACAAAATATGAAACTCAAAGAAGGACCATGTTGAGGGTTGACTATTCTCTTCATAGGGGAGAAGGAATAGGGGAGCAGTCATCTAAAGGAGAGTAAATGATTTTAGGAGAGACAAATTGGCCTGAGGTATACATAATGATCTGGGACAAAGGTCCACTGAGATCGTAGGTTTGATGTTTGATTTTCAGTCTACTCTTTTGTAATAAAAGCTTAATCTTTCTTGATTAATGAAATTTTAGTAAGAAGATCGAAAAAAAAGTGTATTCTTCCTTAGCAGACCTGATGTTGAGTAGATAAGGCAAGAACTACAAGGAAAGTAATTCCCTATATTTGTGGCTCCCCAGGTGCTGTGCCCAAAATCTAAAATGACATATTTTGGGATATCATTTGAGAACCCAAATAGTGACTTTGAACCACACATATTACACATGGGATAGTGCTGGTTTTCTTAAACAATTTAAAATATATCCTTCTATATTATGTGTAATTATTCCCCCAAAATATAGCATTTTGCACAATGAATGAGATTGAAGGATTATTGAATAGACAATAACAATGTCTAGAATCTAGCACCTATCAACTTAATATTGATATATAGCCTCTTTGTCATACAAACATTTTCAAAATTATTCTTTTCTAAATTCATAATAATCATATGATTTCAAAGGGAGAAAAAAATCCATATTTATTCTTATAGCAGTTTTGAGCTTTGATTCCTGGACCTCTGCTGTATCAACATTCATCTCAATTGCATCTTGTCATTGTACTTCATATTCCCCATATATATGAATAATTATTAGAATCTCTACCACTAATACACAAATGTATAATAAAAAACAAAGAACAGAGTATATGAAATGGGCCCCATCAGTTAATATGCTGCCACTTGAATTCATCACTGCAATGAGAGATTAAAAACTGATATGGTAGGTTAATTGGTAGGTAGAAGGCTTGAAGATTTAGCAAAATAATGAAACTAGATAAAGACTACACAATGAAAATTCTTAATAATCAAACTAAGAATTAAGCCAGGAGTGGAGACACACTCTTATAATCCCAGAAACATGGGAGGCTGACATTGGAAGATTGGAACTTCCAGGCCAGCCTCAGACTTAGCAAGGCCATTAGCAATTTAGTGAGACTTATATCTCCAAAAAAAAAAAAAAAAAGCGGGGTTCATCCCCAGCACTGCAAAAACAACAAACAAATAAAACACTAAGAGTTGAGAACATGATGCTCAAGTAGGTACACAATTTTATCACTTCTGATATTTAAAATATACGTTATACTAGTATAATAATAAGTCCTTAGTCACAGTGAAACCCAATGTTTAGTACTGAGATTTATTCAAGAAGACATGACAAAAGTTCATAACCATGTAAAGGTTATATATATATTTTATTGGTAAGTTTTGCAAAGTATTTTCATTTATATTTTCGCTCAAAAATTTGTTTCTATTTTTAATCCATGTTATGATGACCTTGCAAAAGGAAGTATGAATATATTCTTTCTAAAGATTTTTTGTTGTATGAATTTGTGTAAAGTAGATGTTTCTTAAATGTTTGAAGGAATACACATGTAAAACCTACCTGAGATTTGAGTTTTCTTCCTGAGAAGATATGAATTTGTATATTAATAAGTTCTTTGAGAAGTTGAATATTTTTCAGATATCCTATTTTTTTTCAGTTATATAAGAGTAATTTTAAAGAAAATTATATCTAATTGAAATTTTCTCTTAGAATTTCATTTCATGAATTTTTTTTCTATTATATATATGCTTCTTTTTATTCTGTGCATCTGAAATACATTATATCCATCACTTTTTAAAAGTTTATTTTATTTATAAATTTATTTATAAATAAATTTATGGTAATCATCTCCATTCATTAATGGATAAGGGACATGGTAATAGAGTAAAATATGTTTATTCCTATTCAGAAATGACCAGTAAGTGGTGCACTTATATACGACACCAAAATTTAGACCTATGCCACAAAAATCTTTAAAGAAAACTGTCTTTCATATGAGTCAAGCTAGAACATGATTCTATAATTAAGAAGAAAACTGGAGCCCAGGTCTGCCCTTGCAAGCCCCGAGGAGCACAGCCCCCCCACCCCCACAAGGAGCACAGAGCCCAAGACCTGAGCTTAGGACCATGCCCACCTGGAGAGCTGGTTCCCCATCTACCAATGCATAGCACCCTCTGGGGCTCCTGAATCTTGAGACACCACAGCCATTGCCATAGCCCTCTAAATGGAGTAGCCTTCACCTTGGGGCAATAAACAGTGCTTGGAGGCAGCTGCCCATAGCAGCACTGTGAGCCACAGCACTGCATCCCCAAACAGGCCACCCAACACCATTGCACAGCCTGCCCTTTTAGCTCCATGTCTGGAAGTGGTTGCCTCCATCTTGAGACACCTCCAACACAATGCTGACACCACCTCCACTGCCGGTGCCACCAACATTGTTTGGGGAAGCTTCCGTCTTGGGACAGTGACCAGGGACTGGAAGCCCAACACCAGGTTTAATGCTACATCCACCTCCAACTAGTTATGGAGCTGCTTCTATTTAGGGACAACAGCCAGAACTTGGAATATAATCACCAAGGTTACTGCAAGCATCATTACACCAGAGGTATTCCTGTTAGTTGTGCTAGCAGCCACCATCTTGTTGCACAAGCAAGAAAGATCCTTGCATGTAGTTGCCTCTTTCTCTCTTTTCTCCTGTTAACAGCCAACTTCTTGTGATTTCTCTTTCACCCTTTACAGGATCTAACACCTCTATATTCTTATGACCTACCAAATAAAATCACAACCTACAATCCCCAGTTTCTCTTTGTCCACCAGTAGATACTACAGAATTTTGCAAACCTACTGTTTATATTGCAGATAATAATTGAATACATAATTTTTTGTGTATTGTCACAAACCTGTAAATGACTAAATAGGAACCATATCATTTAAGGATGCATATTGTTTGCATTAACCACTCTTAATATTGATCTCCACTTTAAAGGCAAGGTATTGGAAACTGGCAGAGGCACTCACTATAAAATTACAGGCAGAAACTGTAAAATCTTAATCCTCACTGCTAGAGGGTATGACACACGAACAACATGAAAAAACAAGAGAGGAAAATGCCCCAAACAAAAGATGATACAATAATAAAATCCATTTAAAGCACAATAAAAGAAATATCAGTGACGGAGTTTAGAATGAGTATAATTAAAATGATCTACCAAGTAAAGAATAAAATGAGAGAGCAAATACACTTAACAATTGATCAATAAAGAGATAAAAGATCTAACACAAGCAAGAAATGGTGACTCCGATGAAGAGATAAGAGAGCAAATACAGGAAACAAAAATTATGCCAAGAAATGGATAGAGATCCTGAAAAAAAAAAGAAATTTTTGAAAAGAAAGAAATAGTAAACAAAATTAAAAATTCAGTTGAAAGCATCACCCACAGATTAGATTTCTTGGAAGATAGAACCTTAGACAATGAAGACAAAATATAAAATCTCTAAAATAAAGTTTACCACACAGGGATGGGGATGTGGCTCAAGTGGTGGTGCGATCGCCTGGCATGCGTGTGGCCCGGGTTCGATTCTCAGCACCACGTATAGACAAGGATGTTGTGTCTGCCGATAACTAAAAAAAAAATATATATATATTAAAAAATTCTCTCTCTCTCTCTCTCTCTCTCTCTCTCTCTCTCTCTCTCTCCCCTCTCTCACTCTCTCTTTAAAAAAAAAAGTTTACCACACAGAAAAGATGGTAAGAAACCATGAACAGAACCTCCAAGAATTATGGGATAGCATGAAAAGAAGAAATTTAAGATTTATCAGGGAAGGGGAAGGCACAGAGATTCAAACAAACAAACAAAAAATGCACGATCTTTTCAATGAAGTTATAACAGAAAATTTTCCAAACATGAAGGATGAATTGGAAAATCAAATGCAACAGACTCATAGGACACCAAATATACAAAATTATAACAGATCCCCAAGAAGTCACATTATAATGAAAATGCATAGCATTTAGGATAAGGATAAAATTTTAAAGAGAAAAGTTTTAGATTATATATACAGTGAAACCAATTGGAATCTCAGCAGATTTTTTTACCCAGATCCTCAAAACTAGAAGGTTGTGGAACAACATATACAAAGCTCTGAAAGAAATTGCATGACAACCAAGAATCTTATATCCAGCAAAATTAAGCTTCATATTTGATGACAAAGTAAAAACCCTCCATGATACACATATATATATATATATATATATATATATATATATATATATATATATATATATATATATATATATAACAGCAAGAAAACCTGCATTAAAGAACATTCTCAGCAAAATATTCCATGATGAGGAAATGAAAAACAACAATGAATATCAAAAATGGGAAGAACTGCACTGATGGAAAAGTTAGTCAGAAAAGACAAAAAAGGACATTTCATACTGCTTAAATGAATCATACAACAACAAGACATAATAAAAATAAACATGCTCTAAACAATTGAGCATTTGTGTAAACCAAACAGACCCTTGCAATTTCAAGAATCAAGTAGAAAACAACACAAAAATATTGGGTGACTTCAACACACCTCTCTCACCCCTGGACAAATCTTCCAAACAAAAATTAAACAAAGAAACTGTAGAACTAAATAATACAATCAATAATTTAGATTTAACAGACATATATAGAATATTTCATCCATCAATGACAGAACATACTTTTTGCTGAACAGTTCATGGATTCCTCTCTAAAATAGAACAAAAATTATGTCATAAAACAAGTCTTAGCAAATATATAAAAAGTAAAGATACTACACTGTATCCCATAAGATATAATGGATTGAAATAAGAAATCAATGATAAAATACCTAAGCTACTTCAACACCTGGAGACTAAATAATATGCTTTGAATAATGAAAGGATAGCAGAAGACATCAGAGAGGAGATTAAAAAAATTCTAAGAGGTAAATAAGAACTCCAATACAACATATAAAAATCGCTGGGACACTATGAAAACAACACACAGAGGAAAATTTATTGCATTGAGCTCATGCCTTAAAAGAATAAAAAGTCCACAAATAAATGACCTGACAGTATATCTCAAAGCCTTAGGAAAAAAAAGAGAACAAATTAACACCAAAAGTAGTAGAATACAGGAAATAATAAAATGAAAGCTAAAATCAATAAAATTGAAACAAAATGAACAATTGAAAATTTTGACAAAACTAAAAGCTGCTTCTTTGAGAAATTAAATAAAATTGATAAACCCTTACCCACTCTAATGAAAGAATGAGAGAGAAAACTCAAATTCCTAAAATTCATGATAAAAAGGAAATATCACAACAGCCACTATGAAATACAGAAGATAATTGGAAACCATTTTGAAAATTTATACTCCAATAAAATAGAAAATCTTGATAATACCAACAAATTTCTATACTCATGTTATCTGCCCAACTGAATCAGGAGGACATTCACAATTTAATCAGCTCAATTTTGAGACATGAATAGAATATGCCAATCAAGAAAAGCCCAGGACCAGATGGATTCTCATCTTAGTTCTATAAGGCCTTTAGAGAAGAATTAATGCCAATACTTCTGTAATTATTCTATAAAATAGAAAAGGAGGGACTCTTTCCAAATTCATTTTATGTGACTAGTATCACCTTGCTTCTAAAAGCAGGCAAAGACACATCAAGGAAAAAAAAAAAAAACTTCAGACCAATATCCTTGATGAATAAAGATGAAAAGTTGTCAATAAAATTCTGGAAAATTGCATTAAAACATATTAAAAAGATCTTGCACCATGATCAAGTGAAGTTCATCCTAGAGATGCAAGTTTGGTTCAAGAAATGAAAATCAATACATGTAATTCATTATATCAATATACTTAAAGATAAAAATCATTGTATTATATCAATAGATGCAGAAAAGCATTTGATAAAATATAACACCTTTCACGTTCAGAACACTAGAAAAACTAGGAATAGTAAACATACCTCAACATTGTAAAAGCTATCTATGCTAAACCCAAGGCCAACATCATTATAAATGGAGAAAAAATCAAATGCATTTCATCTAAATCTGGAGTAAGACAAGGATGTCCTCTTTTACCACTTCTGTTTAACATAGTTCTTGAAACTATAGCCAGAGCAATTAGACAGATGGAGGAAATTAAAGGGATACAAATAGGAAAAATGAACTAAATTATTACAATTTGCCAACAACATGATTCTATATTTAGAGGACCCTGAAATTCCACCAGAAAATGTATAGAATTAATAAATGAATTCTGCAAAGTAGCAGGATATAAAATCAATACCCATATATTTTTAAAAAAATATTTATTTTTTAGTTGTAGTTGGACACAATACCTTTATTTAATTTATTTATTTTATGTAGTGCTGAGGATTGAACCCAGGGTCTCACACATGTGAGGCAAATACTCTGCAACAGAGCCAAAACCCCAGCCCAATACCCATAAATTTCTATACATTGGCGATGAATCCTCTGAAAAGTAATTAGGAAAACTACCCCATAGTCTCAAAAAAATAAGTAAAATACTTGGAAATCAATCTAATAAAAGAAGTGAAAAGCCTATACAATAAAAAACACAGAACACTAAAGTAATAAATTGAAGAAGATCTTAGAAGATGGAAAGATGTTCTTAGAGAGGAAGAATTAATATTGTCAAAATGGCCATACTACCAAAAGCATTATACATATTCAATGCAATTCTAATTAAAATCTCAACAACACTCTTCATAGAAATTGGAAAGGGAATCATGAAATTCATTTGGGAGATTTAAGAGACCCCAAAGAGCCAAAACAATCCTTAGCAAAAAGAGAGAAGCAAAAAGCAGCACAATACCAGACCTTAAATTATACTCCAGAGCTATAGTAACAAAAACAACATGGTACCGGAAGCAGTAGACATGCAGACCAATGGTACAGAATAGAAGACACTGAGACAAACCCACATAAATACAGTTAACTCATACTAGACAAAGACTCCAAAACATACATGGGAGAAAAGATAGCTTCTTTAACAAATTGTGGTGGGAAAACTGGAAATCCATATGCAGCAAAACAAAATTAAATCCTGTCTTCTCACCATGCACAAAACTCAATACAATGTGCATCAGAGACCTAGGAATTAGATCAGAGATATTGATCCTAATAGAAGAAAGAGGTGGCCCAAATCTTCATTATATTGGATTAGGCCAGGTTTCCTTAAGAAGAGTCTTAAAGCACAAGAAATAAAATCAAGAATCAATAAATGAAATGTATTCAAACTAAAAAGCTTTTTCTCAGCAAATGAAACAGTAATTTGAAGAGTGACCCTACATTTTGGGAGCAAATTTCTGCTGCATGCACATCAGATAAATACTAATATCCAGGATATATAGAGAACTCAAAAAACTTAACACCAAAACAAACTTAATCAATAAATGAGCTAAGGAGTGGACCAGATACTTCTCAGAAGATATTCAATTGATCAACAAATATATGAAAAAATGTTCAACATCTCTAGTAATTAGAGAAAAGCAAATCAAAACTACTTTAAAATTTCCTCTCACTCCAGTCAGAATGGTCGTATCAAGAATACAAAGAACAATATGTATTGTTAAGGATGTGGGGGAATAGGTACATTCATACAGTGCACCCACTCTGGAAAGCAGTATGGGTGTTCCTTTGAAAACTTGGAGTGAAACCACCATTTGACTCAGGTATCCCATTCCTTGGTCTATACCCAAAGGATTTAAAACCAATGTACTAGTGATGCAGCCTCATCAATGATTATGGTAGCTCAATTCACAATAGCTAAGTTGTGGAACCAACCTAGATCCACTTCAATAGATGAATGGATAAAAAAAAACTGTGGCATATACATACAATGGAATATTACTCAGCATTAAAAGAGTAAATGGATGGAGTTGGAGAATAGCATGCTAACCCCAGTAAGCCAATCCCCCACAAAAAACAAAGGTCAAATATTTTCTATGATAAATGAATGCTGATCCATAAGTGGGGTGGGGGGGCATGGGATGAGTGTAAAAACTTTGAATGCAGCAAAAGGAGGTGGAGGAGACATGGGATAGGAAAGATGGTGGAATGAGACAGACATCATTACCCTAGGCACATGTATGATTACATGAATGGTGTGACTCTACATTGTGTATAACCAGAGAAAATAAAAGTTGTGCTCTATTTGTGTACAATAAGTCAAAATTCATTCTGATGTCATGTGTAACTAATTAGAACAAAGAAAAAAAGATGGAAAGAGATGTAACTATGCAATCAGAAGTTTCTTCCATCTTCCATCTTTGCTTCTCTAAGGACAAATAGCAGAGCGATGCTCAGAGTATTGAATTGTTGTAGAGATTTACAAAGCCCAAAACAAAACACATTCTGGTCTTTCATAAGGAAACAGAAATGACCCCTTTGCACAAGGTCATTTTCTATCAAATTATTCTATAAATAATTTATGCAATAAAAAAATTACTTATGGAATAGAATAATTGGATAGGTGATATTATTTTCATTTAGATGCTGTCATGGAAAATTACACCATTTAAAATATGTATCTCCATAGTCAAACAAATATTTTTGCACATACTCACAATGACATCAATTGTTATGTAGTCTTGAGTGCCATTTCTTTGAACTCCTGCAACAGATTTTAATCTTTCTATGATTAATCTTCACCATGTTTTTCATAGTAGTGTTGAATTCTAGCAAGCCAAGCTAGTTATCTGAAGTTCAATTTATTGCACATAGCACTTTGACATTCTACAGAAGAAATTTCAACATCAAAATTGATAATATCAATAACAATATTTAAGGGACAATGCCATAATTTTTATAAAGTTTTGTTAATTATCTTTGTCAATTTCTTTAACCAGAGTTCAATGGCATGTAATCTTGTTAGAATTTCTGTTTTAAGGAACTATGGAATTAGAAGTAAAAATATTTTTAAAGATTCCTTTTCAACGATATTTACATTGTTTTTAAGTAAAATAATGTTGGAGTTAGTAGTGACTCTCACCTGTAAGCTGGTCACATGACTGAGTGAATCTCCTGCATATTCAAGAAGGCTTCCCATGCCACAGATCCATTATTTTCAAGTTACCTCGTACAAGAATTTTTTTCTGGTGGTTTTACTTTCTTTGAAAATCAAGTTGGAGATAGTGATGTCTAAATATTTTGAGCTTAAATATATAATTTGATAAGTGGGAGTAAACTTCTGACTCAGTCAAATACAATTTCATCAGGGCAGTGGTGGACAACTGTGCTTTTATATTATGCCTTTCTGTGCATCATCGAGAAAAAGATATTTCTCAGGAAAAGAAAATTTTTAAATAGTTGTGGTTAGAACAATCAATGAAATTAATTATTAAAAATGCAATGAGAAAACTGAAGAAAAATGAGCTCTCACTTTTCAATGTCCTGTGACATTTGACATTTGGAAATTAAAAACAAAATATGTCTGGAAAGCATATGACAAGTGATGACTAGATATCAAAAAACCAGTCACATACTACCTTCTACTTGAGAAGTTTATACAAATATGTCTAATATGAATACTTTCTTAGTAAATGTTGAAATTAAATCCCAGATTGCTAATATCCCATTAAGAAGGTTAAATTTAATTGCA
Organism: Callospermophilus lateralis; assembly: GCF_048772815.1. NCBI lineage: Eukaryota > Metazoa > Chordata > Mammalia > Rodentia > Sciuridae > Callospermophilus > Callospermophilus lateralis. The sequence continues at coordinate 184,215 of NW_027513475.1, forward strand.
TACATTGTAAATCTTATCATTCTTCCTATTTCCCCAACTGACAATAATAATGTGATTATTTTTGAAATATGATAATATGCTGTAAATGTTTGACCTTTCCACAGTTAAAGCAATAAAGCTCACTCCAGAGTGTTCTGTTGGAGCATAGTATTAATACATCCAAGCTACACTGATTTTTGATTAAATGTTTTACCATATTATGAATAAAATATTACATGAGGTGTCTTAAAGAATCATTAAACATCATTTACAGAGATTAATATTCAAGAAAATTTGCTTTTCTATAATCATATTTTTCTACCTATATGAAAAATTATCAGCATATATTTTATTTAAAATACTCATATATAATGTAAAATTTCCCCAACATAATACAATTTTATTTTCTCACTTTTAGAAAATTTAATGTTTTTGTTGCAGTAAATAACTATTAATAGTTTGCTCTTAGGCAAATAGGGCAAATGGAGTTTATATGAGCAAAATTTTAAAAAATTGTATATTGATAGTCTCAACCCTGTTTACTCTTGTGTTATAGAGATGCTTGGGAAACATAAATTGTTTACTTACAAAATGGTTTAAACTTCTTACATCTTCAAATTTTAAATTCTAATAAATTCTTCCCAAGTCCATGAAATAATATTTTGCATTAGAGAGAAATGTTCTTTTTCTTATTTTCTTAATTGTAAATTAGATATGTTTTTTAATAAACCATTAACACATCATTGATAAACTAAAACAGCACTGATGTACTCTGAAATATAAAATGTTACAAACATTTTTGCAAAATATGAGCTTATATTGTGAAGGATTTACATATATTAGGTAATTCTCTCAACAGCCCCATAAGGTAGAGTGACTACTTAACTGAATTCCTGAAAAGGATAAGTAAGCAGAGGCTTATTTAAAAATAGAATTTAATTTCTTATTCATGTATATTCTAAGTGAAGAATTTCTGATCAGGATTCAATTCCATTCATTCAGGGAACTAAGCTGATATCTGTCCTTACTTCAACACAATATTGCTGTGAGACAGTATCCAATCAGCACATGGATAAGAGTGACAGACTAAAAAAAAAGGGAATTATGATCAGCTAGTATCTGTTCACATGTTGCTTATCCTACCTCTGTCACAAGAAGGTGCCTCAAAACAAGGAGACAACATAGTTTCGAGAAATAGTTCCTCCTCTGTGCTACCACACTCTGCCAATTTGCTCTTCTAGTCACAAAATAGCAAACTCAGTATGCTCATTCTTTCTCAGATGAAGATCTAAGGTGTTTCAAATAAGTCTCAGAATAGAATTTAAAAATTTTAATTCTCTGAGGTTGTTCTATAATCTTGGTAATTAAATTTTTGAAGTCATGTTTTCCTAAGAAATGGACAAAAACAACTGATCACTAATTATTTTCCCTGAAAGAATCATTTAGTCTTTAGTTTTCTGTGGTTCCTAGTAAAACCTTTTGAGATTATCTTTGTCTATTCCTTTGAGAATATATTTAAATTGAGCATTGAGGCATAAGGCTACCTCTGTGGAATGCACATCTTTCTCGGTCTCTCTTCCTTGTAACTTTGAGTACTTGAGGGTTCCTTAGGAAGTTGTATAGTAATAAGTTTCTAGTTCCAGTTGGTGGTTCTTTATAATTGATTGCCTTAAAAGAATAGGGTGATCCCAACATTTTCTCTAGGCAGTACCCCGTCTATTCCCCATGAGATTCTAGTAGAATTCATTTGTCTGCCTTTGAATTCCATTCACTTCTTTCTCAAACAAATAATGACTATCAGAAGGCAATCAGAATTGTGTGGAAAAAAATCATCTTTAATCATATTTTTGGTACAGAAATGAGTATCAGTTAGCTGTTTGAACATATATCTCCTCTCAAAGTGAAAGAAGATCTGAGGCTGCACATTATAAAACAGCTTACTTTCCAATAGATTTTATCATCCCATTCATGAATATAAAAATATAAAACACTACTCAGGTTCCATGAAAATGGTATGAAAGTGGAACTGACTTTTATCACATTCCTCCAATCCTCTTTTTTTTTCTCTTTTTAGGAATACATGACCAATTCTTACTATGGGATTTTCAGATGTCATCTCTCTATGAGTCAGTGAAAATCTTAATTTCTTATGTACAAAACCTCAATAAAAGAATGTCTAGAAATAATGATGTCAAGATTTTATCTATATCAACACACAAATCCAACTTTCTTTTGGTCTGCTATAGTATTCTTTCTATGTATGCAGAACTTTCAACATGTGACAAATTTTAATTTATGCAAGTGACATTCAATTTATACTTTAGTAGACACATGTGTTAAATATAGGTGTGTGAGTGTGTGTGTGTGTGTGTGTGTGTGTGTGTGTTGTGTGTGTGTGAGAGAGAGAGAGAAGAAAGAGAAAGAGCGAGAAAAGAGGGGGGAGATGACATCATGCTTTTTCTGTAGCCACTGATATTAAAACTAATAATTACAATTATTTTTGGTGTAATGCAATATATTTATTATGAATATATATCATATATTCATATTTGTATTTGCATGTAACTCTGAATACTTCAGAGCTCCTTAGAAAGTTATGTAGAATAAAATTTTCTTGTTCCATTTGGTGAGCTCTTTAGAATTAATTCCCTTGAAAGAATAGGGTGATCCCAACTTTTTCTCATATACATATTCATATATATGTATTCAAATAGCTAACTGATGCTCACTGATTCTCATCCCTGTACCAAAAATATTGCCTTTACAGAAACATTATTATAGTTTTTGTAGTAATGCTTGTAAATTAACAGAACCTCAGAAATATTTAAAATAAACATAAAGACTCACCACTGAAGATTCTAAACCAGTAGGGGGGAGGAAGAGAGTCTACCCTTTTCTTTTTTTAACCTCTACAGTTTAAATATATATATTGGTTTCAAGAACTTTGAAAAGGTGAAGAAATTTATTTTTTTCTCAAAAAAGCTTACAGAAAAGAATGCACACCTTTTAGCCCAATAAGATCTGTTTAACTTCTCACCCATAGAACTGTAAGGTAATAAATTTGTA